>NW_026967619.1:903750-1205000 GCF_028390025.1 Pseudophryne corroboree
CTGGGTCCGAAAGGACTGTACCTGATAAAACGGCGCCTTCTTAGGCTGTGAGGGAACATGGGGTAAAAATGCCGACTTCCCAGCAGTTGCTGTGGCAACAAGGTCCGAGAGACCATCCCCAAATAACTCCTCACCCTTATAAGGCAAAACTTCCATGTGCCTTTTTGAATCTGCATCCCCTGTCCACTGTCGAGTCCATAAGCCTCTCCTAGCAGAAATGGACAATGCACTTATTTTAGATGCCAGCCGGCAAATCTCCCTCTGTGCATCTCTCATGTATAAGACTGAGTCTTTGATATGCTCTATGGTTAGCAGAATAGTGTCCCTGTCTAGGGTGTCAATATTTTCTGACAGGGAATCTGACCACACAGCAGCAGCACTGCACATCCATGCTGACGCAATAGCTGGCCTAAGTATAATGCCTGAGTGTGTATATACAGACTTCTGGATCGCCTCCTGCTTTCTATCAGCAGGTTCCTTAAGGGCGGCCGTATCCGGGGACGGTAGTTCCACCTTTTTAGACAAACGTGTGAGCGCTTTATCCACCCTAGGGGTGTTTCCCAACGTGACTTATCCTCTGGCGGGAAAGGGAACGCCATTAGTAACTTCTTAGGGATTACCAATTTTTTATCAGGGAAAGCCCACGTTTCTTCACACACTTCATTTAATTCTTCAGAAGGGGGAAAAAATAAGAATTTACTTACCGATAATTCTATTTCTCGTAGTCCGTAGTGGATGCTGGGGACTCCGTCAGGACCATGGGGAATAGCGGCTCCGCAGGAGGCTGGGCACATCTAAAGAAAGCTTTAGGACTATCTGGTGTGCACTGGCTCCTCCCCCTATGACCCTCCTCCAAGCCTCAGTTAGGATATTGTGCCCGGACGAGCGTACACAATAAGGAAGGATTTTGAATCCCGGGTAAGACTCATACCAGCCACACCAATCACACTGTACAACCTGTGATCTGAACCCAGTTAACAGTATGATAACAGAGGAGCCTCTGAAAAGATGGCTCACAACAATAATAACCCGATTTTTGTAACAATAACTATGTACAAGTATTGCAGGCAATCCGCACTTGGGATGTGCGCCCAGCATCCACTACGGACTACGAGAAATAGAATTATCGGTAAGTAAATTATTATTTTCTCTGACGTCCTAAGTGGATGCTGGGGACTCCGTCAGGACCATGGGGATTATACCAAAGCTCCCAAATGGGCGGGAGAGTGCGGATGACTCTGTAGCACCGAATGAGAGAACTCCAGGTCCTCCTCAGCCAGGGTATCAAATTTGTAGAATTTAGCAAACGTGTTTGCCCCTGACCAAGTAGCTGCTCGGCAAAGTTGTAAAGCCGAGACCCCTCGGGCAGCCGCACAAGATGAGCCCACTTTCCTTGTGGAATGGGCTTTTACAGATTTTGGCTGTGGCAGGCCTGCCACAGAATGAGCAAGCTGAATTGTACTACACATCCAACAAGCAATAGTCTGCTTAGAAGCAGGAGCACCCAGTTTGTTGGGTGCATACAGGATAAACAGCGAGTCAGATTTCCTGACTCCAGCCGTCCTGGAAACATATATTTTCAGGGCCCTGACAACATCTAGCAACTTGGAGTCCTCCAAGTCCCTAGTAGCCGCAGGCACCACAATAGGTTGGTTCAGGTGAACACTTGAAAACCACCTTAGGGAGAAACTGAGGACGAGTCCTCAATTCCCCCCTGTCCGAATGGAAATCAGATAAGGGCTTTTACAGGATAAAGCCGCCAATTCTGACACGTGCCTGGCCCAGGCCAGGGCCAACAGTATGACCACTTCCCATGTGAGATATTTTAACTCCACAGATTTAAGTGGGTCAACCCAATGTGACTTTTTGGAACCCAAAACTACATTGAGATCCCAAAATGCCACTGGAGGCACAAAAATTAGGCTTTATATGCAGTACCCCTTTTACAACGTCTGAACTTCAGGGACTGAAGCTAGTTCTTTTTTGGAAGAAAATTTACAGAGCCGAAATTTTAACCTTAATGGACCCCAAATTTTGGCCCATAGACACTCCTGTTTACAGGAAATGTAGGAATCGACCCAGTTGAATTTCCTCCGTCGGGCCTTGCTGGCCTCGCATCACGCAACATATTTTCGCCACATGCGGTGAGAATGTTTTGCGGTTACATCCTTCCTGGCTATGATCAGGATAGGGATAACTTCATCCGGAATGCCTTTTTCCCTTCCGGATCCGGCGTTCAACCGCCATGCCGTCAAAACGCAGCCGCGGCAAGTCTTGGAACAGACAGGGTCCCTGCCAGAGCAGGTCCCTTCTTAGAGATAGAGGCCCCGGATCCTCGGTGAGCATCTCTTGAAGTTCCGGTTACCAAGTCGTTCTTGGCCAATCCGGAGCCACGAATATAGTGCTTACTCCTCTCCATTTTATCAATCTCAGTACCTTGGATATGAGAGGCAGAGGAGGGAACACATACACTGACTGGTACCCCCACGGTGTTACCAGAGCGTCTTCAGCTATTGCCTGAGGGTCCCTTGACCTGGCGCAATATCTGGCGAGTTTTTCCCAACGGTTTATAATCATGTGGAAGACTTCTGGGTGAAGTGCCCACTCTCCCGGGTGGAGGCCGTGCTGAGGAATCTGCTTCCCAGTTGTCCACTCCCGGAATGACTACTGCTGACAGTGCTATCACATGATTTTCCGCCCAGCGAAAAATCCTTGCAGCTTCTGCCATTGCCCTCCTGCTTCTTGTGTCACCCTGTCTGTTTTTGTGGGTGACTGCCGTGATGTTGTCCGACTGGATCAACACCGGCTGACCTTGAAGCAGAGGTCTTGTTAAGCTTAGAGCATTGTAAATGGCCCTTAGCTTCAGGATATTTATGTGAAGTGATGTCTCCAGGCTTGACCATAAACCCTGGATAATCCTTCCCTGTGTGACTGCTCCCCAGCCTCGCAGGCTGGCATCCGTGGTCACCAGGACCCAGTCCTGAATGCCGAATCTGCGGCCCTCTAGAAGATGAGCACTCTGCAACCACCACAGGAGGGATACCCGTGTCCTTGGTGACATGGTTATCCGCTGATGCATCTGAAGATGCGACCCGGACCATTTGTCCAGCAGGTCCCACTGGAAAGTTCTTGTGTGGAATCTGCCAAATGGGATTGCTTCGTAGGAAGCCACCATTTTTTACCCAGAACCCTTGTGCATTTATGCACTGAGACCTGGCTCGGTTTTAGGAGGTTCCTGACTAGCTCGGATAACTCCCTGGCTTTCTCCTCCGGGAGAAAAAACCTTTTTCTGGACTGTGTCCAGGATCATCCCTAGGAACAGAAGACAAGTTGTCGGAACCAGCTGCGATTTTGGAAAATTGAGAAATCCAGTCATGCTGGCGCAACACTACCTGAGATAGTGCTACCCCGACCTCCAACTGTTCCCTGGATCTTATCCTTATCAGGGAATCGTCCAAGTAAGGGATAACTAAAATTCCTTTCCCTTGAAGGAATATCATCATTTCGGGCATTACCTTGGTAAAGACCCGAGGTGCCGTGGACAATCCATACGGCAGCGTCTGAACTGATAGTGACAGTTCTGTACCATAAACCTGAGGTACCCTTGGTGAGAAGGGTAAATTTTACATGAAGGTAAGCATCCTTGATGTCCCGAGACATCATGTAGTCCCCTTCTTCCAGGTTCGCAATCACTGCTCTGAGTGACTCAATCTTGAATTTGAACCTCTGTATGTAAGTGTTCAAAGATTTTAGATTTTGAATCGGTCTCACCGAGCCGTCTGGCTTCGGTACCACAACAGTGTGGAATAATACCCCGTTCCCTGTTGCAGGAGGGGTACCATGATTATCACCTGCTGGAAATACAGCTTGTGATTGGCTTCCAAACCTGTCTCCGTTCAGAAGGAGACACCGGTAAAGCCGATTTTAGGAAAACGGCGAGAGGGAGACGTCTCGAATTCTAATTTGTAGCCCTGAGATATCATCTGACGGATTTAGGGGTCTACTTGCGCGTGAGCCCACTGCGCGCTGAAATTCATTGAGACGGCCCCCCCCCCCACCGTGCCTGATTCTGCTTGTAAAGCCCCCGCGTCATACTGAGGGCTTGGCAGAGGCGGGAGAGGGTTTCTGTTCCTGGGAACTGGCTGATTTCTGCAGCCTTTTTCCTCTCCCTCTGTCACGGGGCAGAAAATGAGGAACCTTTTTGCCCCTTGTCCACGAAAAGACTGCGCCTGATAATACGGCGTCTTCTCATGTTGAGAGGCGACCTGGGGTACAAACGTGGATTTCCCAGCTGTTGCCGTGGCCACCAGGTCTGAAAGACCGACCCCGAATAACTCCTCCCCTTCATAAAGCAATACTTTTAAATGCCGTTTGGAATACGCATCCCCTGACCACTAACGTGTCCATAACCCTCTACTGGTAGCAATGGACAACGTATTTAGACTTGATGCCAGTCGGCAAATATTGCGCTGTGCATCACGTATATATAGAAATGCATCTTTTAAATGTTCTTATAGGCAAAAATATACTGTCCCTCTCTAGGGTATCAATATTTCCAGTCAGGGAATCCGACCACGCCAACCCAGCACTGCACATCCAGGCTTAGGCTATTGCTGGTCGCAGTATAACACCAGTATGTGTGTAAATACATTTTAGGATACCCTCCTGCTTTCTATCAGCAGGATCCTTAAGGGCGGCCATCTCAGGAGAGGGTAGAGCCCTTACAAGCGTGTGAGCGCTTTATCCCCCCTAGGGGGTGTTCCCAACGCACCCTAACCTCTAGCGGGAAAGGATATAATGCCAATAACATTTTAGAAATTATTAGTTGTTATCGGGGAAAAACCACACATCATCACACACCTCATTTAATTTCTCAGGTTCAGGAAAACTACAGGTAGTTTTTCCTCACCGAACATAATACCCCTTTTTGGTGGTACTCGTATTAACAGAAATGTGTAAAACATTCTTTATTGCCTCAATCATGTAGCGTGTGGCCCTACTGGAAATCACGTTTGTCTCTTCACCGTCGACACAGGAGTCAGTATCCGTGTCGGCGTCTGTATCTGCCGTCTGATGTACCGGGTGCTTTAGAGCCCCTGACGGCCCATGAGACGTCTGGACAAGCACACGCTGAGTAGCCGGTTGTCTCATGTCATCAACTGTCTTAATACAGAGCTGACACTGTCACGTAAATTTCAACAGTTCATCCACTCAGGTGTCGACCCCCTAGGGGGTGACATCACTATTACAGGCAATCTGCTCCGTCTCCACATCATTTTTCTCCTCATACATGTCGACACAACGTACCGACACACAGCACACACACAGGGAATGCTGTGATAGAGGACAGGACCCCACTAGCCCTTTGGGGAGACAGAGGGAGCCAGCACACACCAGAGCACTATATATAAATACAGGGATAACCTTATATAAGTGTTTTTCCCCTTATATAGCTGCTGTATACACAATACTGCGCCTAATTAGTGCCCCCCTCTCTTTATTTATCCCTTTCTATAGTGTAGTGACTGCAGGGGAGAGCCAGGGAGCTTTCCCTCCAACTGAATTGTGAGAGAAATGGCGCTTGTGTGCTGAGGAGATAGGCTCCGCCCCTTTTTCTGCGGCCTAATCTCCCGCTTTTTTATGGAATACTGGCAGGGGTTAAATACATCCATATAGCCCAGGAGCTATATGTGATGTATTTTTAGCCATTAAAAAGGTATATTCATTGCGTCCCAGGGCGCCCCCCCCCCCAGCGCCCTGCACCCTCAGTGACCGGAGTGTGAAGTGTGCTGAGAGCAATGGCGCACAGCTGCGGTGCTGTGCGCTACCTTTATGAAGACAGGAACGTCTTCTGCCGCCGATTTCTGGACCTCTTCTGACTTCGGCATCTGTAAGGGGGCCGGCGGCGCGGCTCCGGGACCCATCCAGGCTGTACCTGTGATCGTCCCTCTGGAGCTAATGTCCAGTAGCCTAAGAAGCCCAATCCATCCTGCACGCAGGTGAGTTCGCTTCTTCTCCCCTTAGTCCCTCGATGCAGTGAGCCTGTTGCCAGCAGGTCTCACTGAAAATAATAAACCTAACTAAAACTTTCACTAAGAAGCTCAGGAGAGCCCCTAGTGTGCACCCTTCTTGTACGGGCACAGAGATCTAACTGAGGCTTGGAGGAGGGTCATAGGGGGAGGAGCCAGTGCATTCTTTTTCATGATCCAAATGTAGTGTCGTGTGTCTGTGGTGAGGCAGGTAACTGAGAACCGCTTCATCGCAAGGGGCAGTGTCGGACTGGGTCATGTATGGCCCACCGGGGGAATGCAGTGGTAGGGGCCCATGTTTAGGGGTGTGGTCAGTCTGCAGAGGGGGTGTGGCCTGCCACCTCATTGGTTTGACTAACCATTAGAGAGTACAATGTCTGGGCCCCTTCATAAATATATACAGTAAATTCAGCTGCTGCATGCATGATAATGTACCAGATTAATAACAGCAATGCACTGTAGAAAATACACCATAGTCCAGTATAAGGTAACGTGTATAATGTATAATTCAAGTGCACAGTCTGGAACCTGATCCTTAGAGCAGGCAGAGGGCCCACCAGTGGTTTCCCATGTACCCCTATGGGCCAGTCCAAGCCTGGCAAGGGGTTAAACTTTCTCTGAAAAGTTTATAACCCTTGTAATTCCCCCAGGGCTGACACTGAAGCCAGGAGTGCACAGTTCTAGTTGAACAGCTCAGTCCCAGGAGATAAAACATTCCCTACTGTGGCTGTCTTTCTTATGGTAAAGATAAAAGTAACATAATGCTATTAGCATCTCATCGGGCCTCCCGGGGTGGCCTGCACACTCCACAAAGGGCTTCAGACTGCGATCGCTGCCGCTGCAGTGATCCAGTCTGAATTACCCCCATAGCAGTGGCGGAACTACCACCAGTGCAGGCAGTGCCATGCACTGGGGCCCGCCACTGTCCAAGGGCCCAAAGCCAGAGCGGCATGTAATGAGTCAAACTGACTCATTACATGCCGCCTGGCTGCCGCTGTGTGCCGCCGCCGCCGAGGAGAGGGGCGCACTGATTACGAGGGGGGGTGAAGGAGGAGGAGGGAGGCGGAGGAGGGAGCCGTAGCAGCTCTTTGTAATTGGTGGAGGCGCTGTTGCTGCTGTCCCTCTCCTTCACCATAGGCTGCCCTCCGCCACTGTCCAACATTCACAGCGGCGGAGGGCAGCCTATGGTGAAGGAGAGGACCATCAGCAGCAGTGCCTCCACCAATTACACGGTGCTGCTGCGGCTCCCGAGTGCCCCTCCCTCCTCCTCCTCCTCCTTCTCTCTGGCTGCCCGGGATGTGCCAGAAGCTGCACGAGGAGCCCGAGCCAGCGGGAACAGTAAGTATGTCTATTCTATCTATCTATCTATCTATCTATCTATCTATCTATCTATCTATCTATCTATCTATCCTGTCAATATGTAAAAAGTGGGGACTGTCTGCCGTAATGTGTAAAAAAGCGGGACGCTGTCTGCCGTAATGTGTAAAAAAGGAGACGCTGCCTGATTTAATGGGTAAAAAAGGGGACGCTGTCTGCCGTAGTGTGTGAAAAAGGGGACGCTGTCTGCCGTAATGTAGAAAAAATAAGAATTTACTTACCGATAATTCTATTTCTCGTAGTCCGTAGTGGATGCTGGGAACTCCGTAAGGACCATGGGGAATAGCGGCTCCGCAGGAGACTGGGCACAAATAGAAAGCTTTAGTACTACCTGGTGTGCACTGGCTCCTCCCCCTATGACCCTCCTCCAAGCCTCAGTTAGGATACTGTGCCCGGACGAGCGTACACAATAAGGAAGGATTTTGAATCCCGGGTAAGACTCATACCAGCCACACCAATCACACCGTATAACTTGTGATCTGAACCTAGTTAACAGCATGATAACAGAGGAGCCTCTAGAAAAGATGGCTCACTACAACAATAACCCGATTTTTGGTAACTATGTACAAGTATTGCAGACAATCCGCACTTGGGATGGGCGCCCAGCATCCACTACGGACTACGAGAAATAGAATTATCGGTAAGTAAATTCTTATTTTCTCTGACGTCCTAGTGGATGCTGGGGACTCCGTAAGGACCATGGGGATTATACCAAAGCTCCCAAACGGGCGGGAGAGTGCGGATGACTCTGCAGCACCGAATGAGAGAACTCCAGGTCCTCCTCAGCCAGGGTATCAAATTTGTAGAATTTTGCAAACGTGTTTGCCCCTGACCAAGTAGCAGCTCGGCAAAGTTGTAAAGCCGAGACCCCTCGGGCAGCCGCCCAAGATGAGCCCACCTTCCTTGTGGAGTGGGCATTTACAGATTTTGGCTGTGGCAGGCCTGCCACAGAATGTGCAAGCTGAATTGTACTACAAATCCAGCGAGCAATCGTCTGCTTAGAAGCAGGAGCACCCAGCTTGTTGGGTGCATACAGGATAAAACAACAAAATGCTGAATCTGGCGCTCTGTCACTCCTAATCAATATGCTGCCAGCAACATAGGGCTACTCACCCCTATTAGATTAAAAATCAAACAAGCAAGAAAGAAAAGTTGCAGCGCATATAGATTAGAATTAATAAGATTCTATTTATTAAAACACATATAAGAATAAAAATATATATATTTAAACAAACTGTGCAATTTATACCACCGGCCGGTCAGTACATTTTTACAATAATTAATGCATGCATATATCAAATGTAGCATAAATTGTAACAAATTGCTTCCTCTCTGTTCAATCACTTTAAGCAGTAAAATTATAATATAATCTGATATATCTGATAATTATACAGACTGGGTAATGCGCTCAGAAGTTTTTCCTTTGAGATTATATATCAGTCATTTTTGGTGAAGAAGATAATGATGGTAAGATATATTTCTCACTTCAGGTGCAGGTAATTATGCTGTGAATAACTGCAACCTGTAATTGAGCCGGTGCTCTCACTGAAAATGTGTCTGGCCAGACGTAAATACAATGCGGTCTCACCACTCCTGTGCGTGGGTACTTTCACCTGGAATGTCCTCCCGGCTGCTGGTGCTCTCAACCTTTTATTGTGCAGTCATCTCTGGGGGATCGTATAAGCGGTGAAGAATTCCAATCGCATCTTAATGGAGTGTAGGGTTTTGCTGAAAAGACCTCCGGACAGCAGTATAACAGTCTGAATGAGTGGTTAACGCGTTTCCCCGCCTCCCTCCGGGTTCAGCGGCTTCATCAGAATGAATGCGGTATCTCTTTACTCTTCATTTAAGCTGAGCGCTTAATTGATAGCCCTCCCACCATGCTGTCTCCTGGGCGTTTCAAGCCTCGTTTTCATTATGGAGTGCATGCAGGTTTTTGGGTATATGACAGCTTCGGGACTTCACGTAATTTTAGTCCCATCTGTGATTAATCATTCATTAACTATGTCTCAAGCACAGAACACAAGTCTAGTTAATTAGTAGAAGATTTATTACAGCTCTCAAGTAACCCAGGCTATTATTTGAACAATTTGTTACGAGTAGTTACTTTATAGATTATAAAGGAGAAAAGCATTCACTTAACTAAATTTACCATTAGTCAGATTTAGTATTTATGTTGATGTTAATATACAACCTTTGGGAGACATGACAAAAAGGTGTTTTAAAAATATATACATATATATATATAAATAAAATGAGGAAAAAATAAATAAAAACGAAAACAAGTAATGTCTCGCAGTACACACAATTATACACCAATCAGTTCCAATGTATATAAATTTTCATTGGAAAGTAAGAGGTGTGATCTACACCTATATCTAGATTTGTATAAAATATTCACCAGAGAAGAAAGTTATTCTAATATTATATTATTATTCATATATAACTGCTGTTTGATATATAATTTATTCCCTCCATTAATATAAAGGGAATATATATAAAAAAACAACAACAAACATTCATATATTCCCAGTATCCAAACATATACATATATAGATGTGCCCATGTGGAGATAAATATATTTTGTTTTTATTATCATTATTATCATCACTTTTGTTTTACATTTAGGTAGTTTTCAACTAGTATTTTATTTAATTTATCCAATATACATTCTCATACCTCCATGTGAACTAATATATGTATGCTGACATATCAAGGGTATGTGTATATTTATATCCATAGATCCACATGATAACCAATAAGTAGAAAAACGGAAAAAAGACGAAAGAGAAGTATACTGTCCAAAAGGGATAGGAGGGAAAGGGGAAAAAGGGGTAGGGGATAGGGGAAAGCAAAAGGGGGGGGGGGAAAGGGCCGGAACGGGATGGAGAGGGAGGGAGAGTGGAAGAGGAAATTTATCAATCCAGTACATTGAGAAAATAGAAAGGGGAGGTATAAAAAGAATAAACATCCTCTAACAAAGGAAAATAAATAGGAGGAGGTGTGATATTGTTCTAAATATTGTTTAACTCAATCGTATCATTGAGTCCATTCGGAAACATGGAGTCTAATCTAAATATCCAAAACGCCTCACGTCTGCATAATCTTCCAAATCTGTCTCCTCCTCTATATGTTTTCTTAATTTGTTCAATCGCTACCACTGATACATTTTTCATATCACTTTTCTGACATGATATAATGTGATTTGACAAGGGATGTAGTTTGTTACCATTCTGTATATTTCGTTTATGCTCCATATATCTAATATGGAGCGTGCGGGTCGTACGTCCGACATATTGTTTCCCACATTTGCAGCTTAAGAGGTAGATAACATATGAGGATTGGCAATTTAAAAAATCTTTAATCTCAAATCTAGTTCCGGAGACATTTGAGGAGAATTCCATGATTTTTCTTGGCGAGATGTTACACATATAACATCTACTATTCCCGCACCTATGGTAACCGACAGGTTTCTTTGGGAGCCAAAGATTATCTGTGCTTGGCTCTTTTACCATTCTAAAGTGACTCTGAACTAATTTACTTTGAAGATTTTCAGACCTCCTAAATATTACTTTTCCATGTGGGTTAATTATATCTTTAAGAATGTCATCTTGTAGTAGGATGGGTGTATTCTTTTTTATAATGTTTTTAATTTCTTTCGAACACCCATTAAACTGTGTAATAAAACCTATGTTTTTCTCCTCCCCATGGAAATCCTTGTTCTTACGTGTATGTTCCATTTTCAACAATGTTTGTCTATCAATATGGTTAACCTCTTCATGTGCCCTCTGAATAATTCCCTTGGGATACCCCTGTTCTGAAAGGGTATTCATCAATATGGTGGCTTGATGTTGGTATGTAGTTTCTAGAGTACAGTTCCTTTTTGTGCGAATTAGCTGACTTTTTGGTATATTATTTTTCCAGGCGTTTAGATGTGAGCTTTTATAATTGAGATATTTATTTTTATCAACTGGTTTTTTGTAAGTTTCAGTTATAAGTCTATTCTCTCTCACCGAGAGTGCGATATCCAAATAATTAATCTGTGTCAAACTAAAAGTGGCAGTGAGTTTTAGACCATAATTATTCTCATTAAGATTAGTGATAAAAGAGTGTATCGAATCTATATCCCCATCCCAAATAATAAACAAATCATCTATAAAACGTACGTAGAGGACCAGGTTCGCCTCGTAGCGCTCAATCCACACATGGTCATCCTCAAAGGCGCCCATGTATAGATTCGCATAACTCGGGGCGAACCTGGTCCCCATAGCAGTCCCCCGTGTTTGTAAATAATAACGTGAATCAAACGTAAAATAATTGTGTTCCAAAATAAATTGAATGGATGAAATTACAAAGTCACATAGAGAGTCCGACAGATGATTATTCCTATGGATGCATTCCTCTATTGCTCTTATACCCAAATCATGAGGTATGTTGGAGTACAGTGACTCTACATCCAATGTTAGTAGATAATAATTCTCTTTCCAAGGTATCGAATTTATTTTATTTAAGAAATGTTTAGTGTCTTTAATATGAGACTTCAGACTCTCTACGTGACTCTGTAAGTGAAAATCAACATAAGCAGATAAATTACTAGTGAGAGAACCCACCCCCGAAATAATAGGACGCCCAGGTGGTTGGTGTATTGATTTGTGAATTTTGGGCAAATAATAGAAAGTGGGAGTGATTGGGTATTTATTAAACAAAAACCAAAACGTTTCTTTGGATATCACACCCTCGGCAAGAGCAAAGTCCAGCAAGATTCCTAAATCTTTCTGGTATTGTGGGGTGGGGTCTTTCTCCAACACTTTATAAAATTTCTCATCCTTAAGTTGTCTCAGTGACTCTTGTATATAGTCTATAGTGTTGAGGATGACTATCCCACCCCCCTTATCGGCGGGCTTAATAGTTATGGTTTTGTCATCGCACAAAAGTTTGATAGATTTCCTTTCACCTGTAGTAAGGTTATCTTTCATAAATTTTTTGTCTGCTCGTTCACACATCTCACGGAACTGTTGTAGTGTGCTCTTATAGAAACACTCTATAAAGGGTCCTTTGTATTGTAAAGGATAAAACTCCGATTTGTTTCTGAATATTTTTTCACGGTTAGTATCAAATATTTTTACACATTGGGTCTCTTTCACTGCTGATTCTAATTGTAATTTCTCAAGACATTCCAAAGCCTCTATTTCATCTGTATCTAGCAATAAGGGGCAACCTGCCTCTTTTTTTGATTTTATGGCTTTTAATGCGAAAAATCTCTTTCTACTTAGATTTCTTACATAGCGATTTAGGTCTACAAACAAAACAAAGATATTAGGTTTTGTTATAGGGGCAAAATTAAGGCCTCTTTCAAGGAGTCTGGTTTCATTGGCAGTTAAAATTTTTGCAGATAAATTATAAATCCCCTTATTTGCTTCTTCTATTTCATATGAAGGGGTTTCTTTTGACTTATTTCTGCCTCTTCTTCCTCCTCTATGGCCTCTCCTTGTTCTCTTGGTCGTTTTATAGGGAGTTTGCGGTCGTCTCTTAGGGAGCCTCTTAATGATTGGCGCTTTCCTAAAAAATGTGAGGTCTGTGGTGAAACCTCCCATTCCTCCTCAGTCTCTGAGAGACCACTATACAGGCGCCCTCTAGCTTGATTATATCTTGGAGATTGATATTCCTCTAGTGTTTCAAATCTATTTTTTACTGGTATTGAATATACATTGCGCCTTTGTTGAAATTGAGTCTTATACCCTCTCTGTTTTGGGTTATAGTGGGATACATTCTCTTGGAAGCGGTCATTTCTCCCTTTATATGAATTTTTTCTATTCCTAAAGTCTCGTTGTTGATAATTAGAATAATAATTATTTTGCTGTAATCGACCCTTGTCATTTAACTGACTTTTATTGCCTCCAGTTCTATAATTATAAACCTCTCCTTTATCATAGTCTTGAATGTCTCTGTCGAGTTTATTTTCTTTTCTTTCAATGAGGCTTTTTTCAAAGTCCTCAATCTTTTTATTAACCCTTAAATCTCTTGCTTTAAATTCTGTACTACCTTCAAAATTCTTCAACTGAGTATGTATCTTCTCTATTTCTTCTTGAGTACTTCTAACTTTCTCCTCTCTGTATTTAATTAGCAGTCTCATAAGTTGTTTTGAACAGAGTTCTAATGCTCCGTTCCAATCTTTTGTAAACTCCAGATCATCTTTAAATGTAGAGGCTTTCAAAATCCTCAAACCTCTAGGGACCAGATTCTGATCAAGATATTTTTGCAAAGTAATCTGGTCCCACCAATGTTTTGTCTCAGATATACAAAGATCTTCCAACATATTAAAGAGTCTATGCATATCAGCTCCATCTGTTTTGGAATTGTGTGCTTCTACAGGTGTAATTCCCCTAAGATAAAGGTTCCTTCTTTCCATCCTTTCGGATATACACCTTAATGATGACATGTCTCCCAAACAGTCTAACCTACTGTGACAGGCTGCCTGATTCGAGTAGAGAACAAGACCAAACAACAAAATGCTGAATCTGGCGCTCTGTCACTCCTAATCAATATGCTGCCAGCAACATAGGGCTACTCACCCCTATTAGATTAAAAATCAAACAAGCAAGAAAGAAAAGTTGCAGCGCATATAGATTAGAATTAATAAGATTCTATTTATTAAAACACATATAAGAATAAAAATATATATATTTAAACAAACTGTGCAATTTATACCACCGGCCGGTCAGTACATTTTTACAATAATTAATGCATGCATATATCAAATGTAGCATAAATTGTAACAAATTGCTTCCTCTCTGTTCAATCACTTTAAGCAGTAAAATTATAATATAATCTGATATATCTGATAATTATACAGACTGGGTAATGCGCTCAGAAGTTTTTCCTTTGAGATTATATATCAGTCATTTTTGGTGAAGAAGATAATGATGGTAAGATATATTTCTCACTTCAGGTGCAGGTAATTATGCTGTGAATAACTGCAACCTGTAATTGAGCCGGTGCTCTCACTGAAAATGTGTCTGGCCAGACGTAAATACAATGCGGTCTCACCACTCCTGTGCGTGGGTACTTTCACCTGGAATGTCCTCCCGGCTGCTGGTGCTCTCAACCTTTTATTGTGCAGTCATCTCTGGGGGATCGTATAAGCGGTGAAGAATTCCAATCGCATCTTAATGGAGTGTAGGGTTTTGCTGAAAAGACCTCCGGACAGCAGTATAACAGTCTGAATGAGTGGTTAACGCGTTTCCCCGCCTCCCTCCGGGTTCAGCGGCTTCATCAGAATGAATGCGGTATCTCTTTACTCTTCATTTAAGCTGAGCGCTTAATTGATAGCCCTCCCACCATGCTGTCTCCTGGGCATTTCAAGCCTCGTTTTCATTATGGAGTGCATGCAGGTTTTTGGGTATATGACAGCTTCGGGACTTCACGTAATTTTAGTCCCATCTGTGATTAATCATTCATTAACTATGTCTCAAGCACAGAACACAAGTCTAGTTAATTAGTAGAAGATTTATTACAGCTCTCAAGTAACCCAGGCTATTATTTGAACAATTTGTTACGAGTAGTTACTTTATAGATTATAAAGGAGAAAAGCATTCACTTAACTAAATTTACCATTAGTCAGATTTAGTATTTATGTTGATGTTAATATACAACCTTTGGGAGACATGACAAAAAGGTGTTTTAAAAATATATACATATATATATATAAATAAAATGAGGAAAAAATAAATAAAAACGAAAACAAGTAATGTCTCGCAGTACACACAATTATACACCAATCAGTTCCAATGTATATAAATTTTCATTGGAAAGTAAGAGGTGTGATCTACACCTATATCTAGATTTGTATAAAATATTCACCAGAGAAGAAAGTTATTCTAATATTATATTATTATTCATATATAACTGCTGTTTGATATATAATTTATTCCCTCCATTAATATAAAGGGAATATATATAAAAAAACAACAACAAACATTCATATATTCCCAGTATCCAAACATATACATATATAGATGTGCCCATGTGGAGATAAATATATTTTGTTTTTATTATCATTATTATCATCACTTTTGTTTTACATTTAGGTAGTTTTCAACTAGTATTTTATTTAATTTATCCAATATACATTCTCATACCTCCATGTGAACTAATATATGTATGCTGACATATCAAGGGTATGTGTATATTTATATCCATAGATCCACATGATAACCAATAAGTAGAAAAACGGAAAAAAGACGAAAGAGAAGTATACTGTCCAAAAGGGATAGGAGGGAAAGGGGAAAAAGGGGTAGGGGATAGGGGAAAGCAAAAGGGGGGGGGAAAAAGGGCCGGAACGGGATGGAGAGGGAGGGAGAGTGGAAGAGGAAATTTATCAATCCAGTACATTGAGAAAATAGAAAGGGGAGGTATAAAAAGAATAAACATCCTCTAACAAAGGAAAATAAATAGGAGGAGGTGTGATATTGTTCTAAATATTGTTTAACTCAATCGTATCATTGAGTCCATTCGGAAACATGGAGTCTAATCTAAATATCCAAAACGCCTCACGTCTGCATAATCTTCCAAATCTGTCTCCTCCTCTATATGTTTTCTTAATTTGTTCAATCGCTACCACTGATACATTTTTCATATCACTTTTCTGACATGATATAATGTGATTTGACAAGGGATGTAGTTTGTTACCATTCTGTATATTTCGTTTATGCTCCATATATCTAATATGGAGCGTGCGGGTCGTACGTCCGACATATTGTTTCCCACATTTGCAGCTTAAGAGGTAGATAACATATGAGGATTGGCAATTTAAAAAATCTTTAATCTCAAATCTAGTTCCGGAGACATTTGAGGAGAATTCCATGATTTTTCTTGGCGAGATGTTACACATATAACATCTACTATTCCCGCACCTATGGTAACCGACAGGTTTCTTTGGGAGCCAAAGATTATCTGTGCTTGGCTCTTTTACCATTCTAAAGTGACTCTGAACTAATTTACTTTGAAGATTTTCAGACCTCCTAAATATTACTTTTCCATGTGGGTTAATTATATCTTTAAGAATGTCATCTTGTAGTAGGATGGGTGTATTCTTTTTTATAATGTTTTTAATTTCTTTCGAACACCCATTAAACTGTGTAATAAAACCTATGTTTTTCTCCTCCCCATGGAAATCCTTGTTCTTACGTGTATGTTCCATTTTCAACAATGTTTGTCTATCAATATGGTTAACCTCTTCATGTGCCCTCTGAATAATTCCCTTGGGATACCCCTGTTCTGAAAGGGTATTCATCAATATGGTGGCTTGATGTTGGTATGTAGTTTCTAGAGTACAGTTCCTTTTTGTGCGAATTAGCTGACTTTTTGGTATATTATTTTTCCAGGCGTTTAGATGTGAGCTTTTATAATTGAGATATTTATTTTTATCAACTGGTTTTTTGTAAGTTTCAGTTATAAGTCTATTCTCTCTCACCGAGAGTGCGATATCCAAATAATTAATCTGTGTCAAACTAAAAGTGGCAGTGAGTTTTAGACCATAATTATTCTCATTAAGATTAGTGATAAAAGAGTGTATCGAATCTATATCCCCATCCCAAATAATAAACAAATCATCTATAAAACGTACGTAGAGGACCAGGTTCGCCTCGTAGCGCTCAATCCACACATGGTCATCCTCAAAGGCGCCCATGTATAGATTCGCATAACTCGGGGCGAACCTGGTCCCCATAGCAGTCCCCCGTGTTTGTAAATAATAACGTGAATCAAACGTAAAATAATTGTGTTCCAAAATAAATTGAATGGATGAAATTACAAAGTCACATAGAGAGTCCGACAGATGATTATTCCTATGGATGCATTCCTCTATTGCTCTTATACCCAAATCATGAGGTATGTTGGAGTACAGTGACTCTACATCCAATGTTAGTAGATAATAATTCTCTTTCCAAGGTATCGAATTTATTTTATTTAAGAAATGTTTAGTGTCTTTAATATGAGACTTCAGACTCTCTACGTGACTCTGTAAGTGAAAATCAACATAAGCAGATAAATTACTAGTGAGAGAACCCACCCCCGAAATAATAGGACGCCCAGGTGGTTGGTGTATTGATTTGTGAATTTTGGGCAAATAATAGAAAGTGGGAGTGATTGGGTATTTATTAAACAAAAACCAAAACGTTTCTTTGGATATCACACCCTCGGCAAGAGCAAAGTCCAGCAAGATTCCTAAATCTTTCTGGTATTGTGGGGTGGGGTCTTTCTCCAACACTTTATAAAATTTCTCATCCTTAAGTTGTCTCAGTGACTCTTGTATATAGTCTATAGTGTTGAGGATGACTATCCCACCCCCCTTATCGGCGGGCTTAATAGTTATGGTTTTGTCATCGCACAAAAGTTTGATAGATTTCCTTTCACCTGTAGTAAGGTTATCTTTCATAAATTTTTTGTCTGCTCGTTCACACATCTCACGGAACTGTTGTAGTGTGCTCTTATAGAAACACTCTATAAAGGGTCCTTTGTATTGTAAAGGATAAAACTCCGATTTGTTTCTGAATATTTTTTCACGGTTAGTATCAAATATTTTTACACATTGGGTCTCTTTCACTGCTGATTCTAATTGTAATTTCTCAAGACATTCCAAAGCCTCTATTTCATCTGTATCTAGCAATAAGGGGCAACCTGCCTCTTTTTTTGATTTTATGGCTTTTAATGCGAAAAATCTCTTTCTACTTAGATTTCTTACATAGCGATTTAGGTCTACAAACAAAACAAAGATATTAGGTTTTGTTATAGGGGCAAAATTAAGGCCTCTTTCAAGGAGTCTGGTTTCATTGGCAGTTAAAATTTTTGCAGATAAATTATAAATCCCCTTATTTGCTTCTTCTATTTCATATGAAGGGGTTTCTTTTGACTTATTTCTGCCTCTTCTTCCTCCTCTATGGCCTCTCCTTGTTCTCTTGGTCGTTTTATAGGGAGTTTGCGGTCGTCTCTTAGGGAGCCTCTTAATGATTGGCGCTTTCCTAAAAAATGTGAGGTCTGTGGTGAAACCTCCCATTCCTCCTCAGTCTCTGAGAGACCACTATACAGGCGCCCTCTAGCTTGATTATATCTTGGAGATTGATATTCCTCTAGTGTTTCAAATCTATTTTTTACTGGTATTGAATATACATTGCGCCTTTGTTGAAATTGAGTCTTATACCCTCTCTGTTTTGGGTTATAGTGGGATACATTCTCTTGGAAGCGGTCATTTCTCCCTTTATATGAATTTTTTCTATTCCTAAAGTCTCGTTGTTGATAATTAGAATAATAATTATTTTGCTGTAATCGACCCTTGTCATTTAACTGACTTTTATTGCCTCCAACATCAACATAAATACTAAATCTGACTAATGGTAAATTTAGTTAAGTGAATGCTTTTCTCCTTTATAATCTATAAAGTAACTACTCGTAACAAATTGTTCAAATAATAGCCTGGGTTACTTGAGAGCTGTAATAAATCTTCTACTAATTAACTAGACTTGTGTTCTGTGCTTGAGACATAGTTAATGAATGATTAATCACAGATGGGACTAAAATTACGTGAAGTCCCGAAGCTGTCATATACCCAAAAACCTGCATGCACTCCATAATGAAAACGAGGCTTGAAACGCCCAGGAGACAGCATGGTGGGAGGGCTATCAATTAAGCGCTCAGCTTAAATGAAGAGTAAAGAGATACCGCATTCATTCTGATGAAGCCGCTGAACCCGGAGGGAGGCGGGGAAACGCGTTAACCACTCATTCAGACTGTTATACTGCTGTCCGGAGGTCTTTTCAGCAAAACCCTACACTCCATTAAGATGCGATTGGAATTCTTCACCGCTTATACGATCCCCCAGAGATGACTGCACAATAAAAGGTTGAGAGCACCAGCAGCCGGGAGGACATTCCAGGTGAAAGTACCCACGCACAGGAGTGGTGAGACCGCATTGTATTTACATCTGGCCAGACACATTTTCAGTGAGAGCACCGGCTCAATTACAGGTTGCAGTTATTCACAGCATAATTACCTGCACCTGAAGTGAGAAATATATCTTACCATCATTATCTTCTTCACCAAAAATGACTGATATATAATCTCAAAGGAAAAACTTCTGAGCGCATTACCCAGTCTGTATAATTATCAGATATATCAGATTATATTATAATTTTACTGCTTAAAGTGATTGAACAGAGAGGAAGCAATTTGTTACAATTTATGCTACATTTGATATATGCATGCATTAATTATTGTAAAAATGTACTGACCGGCCGGTGGTATAAATTGCACAGTTTGTTTAAATATATATATTTTTATTCTTATATGTGTTTTAATAAATAGAATCTTATTAATTCTAATCTATATGCGCTGCAACTTTTCTTTCTTGCATACAGGATAAACAGCGAGTCAGATTTCCTGACTCCAGCCGTCCTGGAAATACATATTTTCAGGGCTCTGACAACGTCTAGCAACTTGGAGTCCTCCAAGTCCCTAGTAGCCGCAGGCACCACAATAGATTGGTTCAGGTGAAACGCCGACACCACCTTAGGGAGAAACTGAGGACGAGTCTGCAGTTCTGCCCTGTCCGAATAGAAAATCAGATATGGGCTTTTGTAAGACAAAGCCGCTAACTCTGACACTCGCCTGGCCGAGGCCAGGGCCAACAGCATGGTCCCTTTCCATGTGAGATATTTCAAATCCACCGATTTGAGCGGTTCAAACCAATGTGATTTGAGGAATCCCGAAACTACATTGAGATCCCAAAGTGCCACTGGAGGCACAAAAGGGGGCTGTATATGCAGTACTCCCTTGACAAAAGTCTGGACTTCAGGAACTGAAGCCAATTCTTTCTGGAAGAAAATCGACAGGGCCGAAATTTGAACCTTAATGACCCCAATTTGAGGCCCATAGACACTCCTGTTTTCAGGAAATGCAGGAATCGACCCAGTTGAAATTCCTCCGTCGGGGCCATCCTGGCCTCGCACCACGCAACATATTTTCGCCAAATGCGGTGATAATGCTGTGCGGTCACATCCTTCCTGGCTTTGATCAGGGTAGGAATGACTTCCTCTGGAATGCCTTTTTCCTTTAGGATTCGGCATTCAACCGCCATGCCGTCAAACGCAGCCGCGGTAAGTCTTGGAACAGACATGGACCTTGCTGGAGCAGGTCCCTTCTTAGAGGCAGAGGCCACGGGTCCTCTGTGAGCATTTCTTGAAGTTCCGGGTACCAAGTCCTTCTGGGCCAATCCGGAACCACGAGTATAGTTCTTACTCCTCTCTGTCTTATAATTCTCAGTACCTTGGGTATGAGAGGCAGAGGAGGGAACACATACACTGACTGATACACACATGGTGTTACCAGAGCGTCCACAGCTATCGCCTGAGGGTCCCTTGACCTGGCGCAATACCTGTCCAGTTTTTTGTTGAGGCGGGACGCCATCATGTCCACCTTTGGTTTTTCCCAACGGTTCACAATCATGTGGAAGACTTCTGGATGAAGTCCCCACTCCCCCGGGTGGAGGTCGTGCCTGCTGAGGAAGTCTGCTTCCCAATTGTCCACTCCCGGAATGAACACAGCTGACAGTGCTATCACATGATTTTCCGCCCAGCGAAGAATCCTTGCCGCTTCTGCCATTGCCCTCCTGCTTCTTGTGCCGCCCTGTCTGTTTACGTGGGTGACTGCCGTGATGTTGTCTGACTGGATTAACACCGGCTGACCTTGAAGCAGAGGTCTTGCTAGGCTTAGAGCATTGTAAATGGCCCTTAGCTCCAGTATATTTATGTGAAGTGATGTCTCCAGGTTTGACCACAAACCCTGGAAATTTCTTCCTTGTGTGACTGCTCCCCAGCCTCTCAGGCTGGCATCCGTGGTCACCAGGACCCAGTCCTGAATGCCGAATCTGCGGCCCTCTAGAAGATGAGCACTTTGCAACCACCACAGAAGAGACACCCTTGTCCTTGGGGACAGGGTTATCCGCTGATGCATCTGAAGATGCGATCCGGACCATTTGTCCAGCAGATCCCACTGGAACGTTCTTGCGTGGAACCTGCCGAATGGAATCGCTTCGTAGGAAGCTACCATCTTTCCCAGGACTCTTGTGCATTGATGCACTGAGACTTGTCCTGGTTTCAGGAGGTTTCTGACTAGTTCGGATAACTCCCTGGCCTTCTCCTCCGGAAGGAACACCTTTTTCTGGACTGTGTCCAGAATCATCCCTAGGAACAGCAGACGTGTCGTCGGAATCAGCTGCGATTGTGGGATATTTAGAATCCAGCCGTGCTGCCGTAGCACTACTTGAGATAGTGCTACTCCGACTACTAACTGTTCTCTGGATCTTGCTCTTATCAGGAGATCGTCCAAGTAAGGGATAATTAAAACGCCTTTTCTTCGAAGAAGAATCATCATTTCGGCCATTACCTTGGTAAAGACCCGGGGTGCCGTGGATAATCCAAACGGCAGCGTCTGAAACTGATAGTGACAGTCCTGAACCACAAACCTGAGGTACCCTTGATGAGAAGGGTAAATCGGGACATGGAGGTAGGCATCTTTGATGTCCAGAGACACCATATAGTCCCCCTCTTCCAGGTTCGCGATCACTGCCCTGAGTGACTCCATCTTGAATTTGAACCTTTGTATGTAAGTGTTCAAAGACTTCGGATTTAAAATAGGTCTCACCGAGCCGTCTGGCTTCGGTATCACAAACAGCGTGGAATAATACCCCTTCCCTTGTTGCAGGAGGGGTACCTTGATTATCACCTGCTGGGAATACAGCTTGTGAATTGCCTCCAATACTGCCTCCCTGTCGGCGGGAGACGTTGGTAAAGCAGACTTCAGGAAACGGCGAGGGGGAGACGTCTCGAACTCCAATTTGTACCCCTGAGATACTACCTGAAGGATCCAGGGGTCCACTTGCGAGTGAGCCCACTGCGCACTGAAATTCTTGAGACGGGCCCCCACCGTGCCTGAGTCCGCTTGTAAGGCCCCAGCGTCATGCTGAGGACTTGGCAGAAGCGGGAGAGGGCTTCTGCTCCTGGGAATTGGCTGTCTGTTGCAGTCTTTTTCCCCTTCCTCTGCCCCGGGGCAGAAATGAGGAGCCTTTTGCCCGCTTGCCCTTATGGGGATGAAAGGACTGCGCCTGATAAGACGGCGTCTTTTTATGCTGAGAGGCGACCTGGGGTAAAAAAGTGGATTTCCCAGCCGTTGCCGTGGCCACCAGGTCCGATAGACCGACCCCAAATAACTCCTCCCCTTTATAAGGCAATACTTCCATATGCCGTTTAGAATCCGCATCACCTGACCACTGTCGCGTCCATAAACTTCTTCTGGCAGAAATGGACAGCGCACTCACTCTTGATGCCAGAGTGCAAATATCCCTCTGTGCATCTCGCATATATAGAAATGCATCTTTTAAATGCTCTATAGTTAACAATATACTGTCCCTATCCAGGGTATCAATATTTTCAGTCAGGGAATCCGACCAAGCCACCCCAGCGCTGCACATCCAGGCTGAGGCGATTGCTGGTCGCAGTATAACACCAGTATGTGTGTATATACATTTTAGGATATTCTCCAGTTTTCTATCACCTGGTTCCTTGAGGGCGGCCGTATCAGGAGACGGTAACGCCACTTGTTTTGATAAGCGTGTGAGCGCTTTATCCACCCTAGGGGGTGTTTCCCAACGTGCCCTAACCTCTGGCGGGAAAGGGTATAATGCCAATAATTTTTTTAGAAATTATCAGTTTTTTATCGGGGGAAACCCACGCTTCATCACACACCTCATTTAATTAATCTGATTCAGGAAAAACTACGGGTAGTTTTTTTCACACCCCACATAATACCCTTTTTAGTGGTACTTGCAGTATCAGAAATGTTTAAAACCTCCTTCATTGCCGTGATCATGTAACGTGTGGCCCTACTGGAAGTCACGTTTGTCTCCTCACCGTCGACACTGGAGTCAGTATCCGTGTCGATGTCTGTATCTACCATCTGAGGTAACGGGCGTTTTAGAGCCCCTGATGGTTTTTGAGACGCCTGGACAGGCACTAGCTGATTAGCTGGCTGTCTCATGTCATCAACTGTCTTTTGTAAAGAACTGACACTGTCACGTAAATCCTTCCATAAAGCCATCCACTCAGGTGTCGACTCCCTAGGGGGTGACATCTCTATTATAGGCAATTGCTCCGCCTCCACATCATTTTCCTCCTCATACATGTCGACACAACGTACCGACACACAGCACACACACAGGGAATGCTCTGTTAGAGGACAGGACCCCACTAGCCCTTTGGGGAGACAGAGGGAGAGTATACCATACCCTCCAACATGACCCGCTCCACTAGGTACAAAATGCTCTGTTTCTGGAATTCCCTCTTAATTTATGATTTCCATCACCAGTAAGGAAACAGCTTTCTCATCATTTAGCTAGTTCAACACAGGTGATGGAAATCATAAATTAAGAGGGAAGTCCAGAAACAGAGCATTTTGTACCTAGTGGGGCGGGTCATGTTGGAGGGTCTGGTATACCAGCACACACCAGAGCGCTATATATATATATATATATAGGGACAACCTTATATAAGTGTTTCTCCCTTTATAGCTGCTCTATTGTTAATATTGCGCCTAATTAGTGCCCCCCTCTCTTGTTTTACCCTTATCCGTAGTGTAGGACTGCAGGGGAGAGTCAGGGAGACGTCCTTCCAGCGGAGCTGTGAGGGAAAATGGCGCCTGTGTGCTGAGGAGATAGGCTCCGCCCCCTTCTCGGCGGCCTTTCTCCCGCTTTTTTGTGGAAAACTGGCAGGGGTTAAAATTCATCCATATAGCCCTGGGGCTATATGTGATGCATTTTTCGCCAGCCAAGGTGTTTCTATTGCTGCTCAGGGCGCCCCCCCCTAGCGCCCTGCACCCTCAGTGACCGGAGTGTGAAGTGTGCTGAGAAGCAATGGCGCACAGCTGCAGTGCTGTGCGCTACCTTGTGGAAGACAGGATGTCTTCTACCGCCGATTTTCTTCTGGCTCTGTAAGGGGGCCGGCGGCGCGGCTCTGGGACCGAGCTCCAAGGCTGGGCCTGTGATCGGTCCCTCTGGAGCTAATGGTGTCCAGTAGCCTAAGAAGCCCAATCCACTCTGCACGCAGGTGAGTTCGTTTCTTCTCCCCTTAGTCCCTCGATGCAGTGAGCCTGTTGCCAGCAGGTCTCACTGAAAATAAAAAACCTAAACTAAAACTTTCACTAAGAAGCTCAGGAGAGCCCCTAGTGTGCACCCTTCTCGTTCGGGCACAAAAATCTAACTGAGGCTTGGAGGAGGGTCATAGGGGGAGGAGCCAGTGCACACCAGGTAGTACTAAAGCTTTCTATTTGTGCCCAGTCTCCTGCGGAGCCGCTATTCCCCATGGTCCTTACGGAGTCCCCAGCATCCACTAGGACGTCAGAGAAACAGGGACGCTGTCTGCCGTAATGTGGAAAAAAGGGGACGCTGTCTGCCGTATGTGGAAAAAAGGGGACGCTGTCTGCCGTAATGTGTAAAAGGTTGACGCTGTCTGCCGCAATGTGTAAAAAGGGAAATCTATCTGCCATAAGGTGTAAAAGGGGCTCTACCTGGTGTAGGGGTGCTACCGTGCGGTGTAATTTGAATAATGGAGACTACTGTGCACTGATTTGGTATTATTTTGTGGCCACACCCCTTCCACACAAAGCCACACCCTTATTTTTTTTGCGCACGCCTAAGGTGTGCACTGCTCCTGTTTTACATGTAGTAGGGGGCTCTGATGCCATTTCTTGTCTGCGGTGTCCAGGCCAAATCCCACGAAACAGCGGACAATCGCCGCCGTTCCACCCCCTCCCGCCCAGCGATCGACTCTGCCTGTCAATCAGGCAGAGGCGATCACATCCCTGCTATGGCCTTCGGCCGTCTGGCGTGCGCCGGTGCACTACGGTGCCGGCGCATGCGTAGTAAGGACCCGTTTGCTCTGTTGCGCTAAAACGCAGCAAGCGATTGGGTCAGAATGACCCCCTTTATCTGTAAATGATATCACTGACTTACCAGATGTAAATGCAGAAGGCCAGCATTACCACCAATGAGAAGAAGTAGAAACATGTAGCGGCAATCAGCAATCCTGCAAGAAAGAAACAGGTTCTGTGAATAAGCGTCATGTCATTTACAGCTGTGTTACACATAGATCAATTCCTTATGGGCATAAGCGCAATACTAGACAAATGATGCCCCAATGCCACCCAGCTGCTGCCAGCGGAAGATGTCACTGATCCCTATTACTAACACATAGCACATATATGTCTGACTTTCATCACTGTTAGTTACCTGTGTCTGTAGGAACATAAGGGTCTTCTGTCCCCTGGACACCGGCATGGTCTGCGGAGACACCTACATGTGTGGCTGATGTAAGGCCACGGAGAGAATAGAGAAGATTAGCAATGTGTAGGAAGATGGGACTTACCTTCAGTTGCACAATAGGTGCTCCCCGACCTGCTGTAATAATGAGAAATATCATCAAAAATGTCTAAGTATGAGAACATTTCTGCACGTCTTTCTCTGACAAAAACTACCTATCGAAAGCAGAGGAGTAACTAAGGGGGGTCGAGCAGGGCATGTGCCCTGGGCACCGTGGCAGGCCCAGTAGAAGGGGGTGCCACTGGCCAGGGCATTGTACCTGCTCGCCCGCCCGCCTCCATCAATGTGCTGCTGATGCTGGGTGCCTGCTCTGTGATAGTGAGCAGCAGAAGCAGAGAGAAAGCTGCTGACAGTGGGGGTCAGAGGAGCATGTGCTGAGCCCCGATTGGTGGAACCCAGCACATGCTCATATGACCCGAGTAGGGGGCGGGGCAACAGCAGCATCTTCTACAGCTCTTCTCCTGGGCCCTGGCTGGCAGCGTGGAAGAGGAGGGAGCAGCAGCTTGAGGCTACAAGTCATCAAGGTGAGGGCACCTGTGTGTGTGTCAGGAGCGGTTCTTGGTGTGCACAAGCAGTGCCTTCGCCCGGGGCGCTGCGGCCTGGGGGCGTGGCCGCAGTAACCCCGCAGGCACCGCTGCCTACCCGGTCCCCGCTCCACGGCTGCAGGAGATGCCGTGGGCAATGTGGGCGTCCGCTGCAGCCGGCCCCAGGGACAGACACTAGAGGTCAGTATTGACCTTTAGTGCACAGGTTCTCAAACTCGGTCCTCAGGACCCCACACGGTTCATGTTTTGCAGATCACCTGTAGATTTTGAAAATATGACAGTTGGTGATGCACAGTGCATCTGCTGGGTGACCTGGAAAACATGAACCGTGTGGGGTCCTGAGGACCGAGTTTGAGAACCACTGCTTTAGTGTCTGTGCGGTGCTGCTATGGGAAAAACGTCATGACGTCTCTCCCATATAGAGGAGCCGGTGGCCACACGGAGCAGCAGCAGTGGTCGGGAAGCAGGAGCGGGGCAGTGGTAAGTATTGTTTATTTTTATTTTTGTGCGTGTATTTTTGTAAGCAGCGACAGGGGGCACAGCGACAGGGGTCAAAGCAACAGGGAGCACAACTACTGGGGGCAAGAAAGAGGGGGCACAACTACTGGGGCAAAGAAACGGGGCACAACTACTGGGGGCAAAGCAACTGGGGGCACAACTACTGGGGGCACATCTACAGGGGGCACATCTACAGGGGGCACAACTAATGGGGGCAAAGCAACGGGGGGCACAACTACTGGGGGCACAACTACTGGGGCACAACTACTAGGCGGCACAACTACTGGGGGCACAGCTACTGTGAGCATGACTGTGGCCACGCCCCTCCCCTATGAAGCCACGCCCCTATTATTATTTTTTTGCACGCACTAAGTGTTCTGCTGCGGGTGGGTGCAGTGGAAACTTTCGCACTGGGCATCACAAGGTGTGGAACCGGCCCTGGTGTGTGTGTGTGTGTGTGTGTGTGTGTGTCACCGTGACCCTGACTGTATACGTGTCCATGTCCCTCTCCCCCCACCAGTGTGTGTCTCCATATCCCTCCCTCCCCACCAGGGTGTCTCTCCATGTCCCCTTACCCTCATCAACAGTGTGTCTCCATGCCCCCTACCCCTCATCAGCTGTGTGTCTCCATGCCCCTACCCTCATCAGCAGTGTGTCTCCATGCCCCCCACCCCCTCCGTGTGTGTCTCCATATCCTCCTCCCCGAATAGCAGTGTGTGTCTCCATGCCTCTCTCCCCCCACCAGCAGTGTGTGTCTCCATGCCCCCACCCCCTCCAGTGTGTGTCTCCATATCCCACTCCCCGATTAGCAGTGTGTGTCTCCATGCCTCTCTACCCCCATCAGCAGTGTGTGTCTCCATATCCCTGTCCCCCACCAGTGTCACCATGCCCACCACCCCCTTCAGTGTGTGTCTCTATGCCCTACATCCCCCCACCAGAGTGTTTCCATGCCGCCCCCCTCCAGTGTGTGTCTCTATGCCCTACATCCCCCCCACCAGTGTGTCTCCATGCCGCCCCCCTCCAGTGTGTGTCTCCATGCCCCCTCCCCCACCACCAGTGTGAGTATCTCCATTCAACATCACAGGGGAGCCTGTCTACCACATTGTGGTGTTAGTTGCATATGTTAGTACATATGTGATTAGCATCGCTGCGGTAGGGGGCGAGGAGCAGCAATGTATTTTAATACATCCCACCCTCTCTGTCAGAATGCCAGCACAGGGCGCTCAGGTGCGGTATCCCTGACAGCAACAGCATGGGCTCCCAGCGCATGGGACACACACAGAGACGCAGAGTGCGATGGCGTGTGCTGAATGACGATGCAGGGGGAGGTGATGGTGTGCTGAATGATGACGTAGGGGGAGGTGATGGTGAGCTGAATGATAATGCAGGGGGAGGTGATGGTGTGCTGAATGACGACGCAGGGGGAGGTAATGGTGTGCTGAATGATGATGCAGGGGGAGGTGATGGTGTGCTGAATGATGACGCAGGGGGAGGTGATGGTGTGCTGAATGATGATGCAGGGGAAGGTGATGGTGTGCTGAATGATGATGCAGGGGGAGGTGATGGTGTGCTGAATGATGACGCAGGGGGAGGTGATGGTTTTTCTGAATGATTACGCAGGGGAAGGTGATGGTGTGCTGAATGATGATGCAGGGGGAGGTGATGGTTTTTCTGAATGATTACGCAGGGGGAGGTGATGGTGTGCTGAATGATTACGCAGGGGGAGGTGATGGTGTGCTGAATGATTACGCAGGGGGAGGTGATGGTGTGCTGAATGATGATGCAGGGGGAGGTGATGGTGTGCTGAATGATGATGCAGGGGGAGGTGATGGTGTGCTGAATGATGATGCAGGGGGAGGTGATGGTGTGCTGAATGATTACGCATGGGGAGGTGGTGTGCTGAATGATGATGCAGGGGGAGGTGATGGTGTGCTGAATGATGATGCAGGGGGAGGTGATGGTGTGCTGAATGATGATGTAGGGGGAGGTGATGGTGTGCTGAATGATGATGCAGGGGGAGGTGATGGTGTGCTGAATGATGATGCAGGGGGAGGTGATGGTGTGCTGATGATGCAGGGGGAGGTGATGGTGTGCTGAATGATGATGCAGGGGGAGGTGATGGTGTGCTGAATGATGATGCAGGGGGAGGTGATGGTGTGCTGAATGATGATGCAGGGGGAGGTGATGGTGTGCTGAATGATGATGTAGGGGGAGGTGATGGTGTGCTGAATGATGATGCAGGGGGAGGTGATGGTGTGCTGAATGATGATGCAGGGGGAGGTGATGGTGTGCTGATGATGCAGGGGGAGGTGATGGTGTGCTGAATGATGACGCAGGGGGAGGTGATGGTGTGCTGAATGATGACGCAGGGGGAGGTGATGGTGTGCTGAATGATGATGCAGGGGGAGGTGATGGTGTGCTGAATGATGATGCAGGGGGAGGTGAAGGTGTGCTGAATGATGATGCAGGGGGAGGTGATGGTGTGCTGAATGATGATGCAGGGGGAGGTGATGGTGTGCTGAATGATGCTGCACGGGAGGTGATGGTGTGGCTGAGAGATGACACGAGAGACATGATGGTGTGGTTGAGAGACGCAGGGTATGACACAGGGGGCAGGGTGTGACAGTGGGCAGGATGTGACACAGGGGGCAGGATGTGACACAGGGGGCAGTATGTGAGTCTTGTTGAACCACTGTTGCATGATGCTGACCTTGTTAATATTCCTACACATACAGGCATCTTCTGGATGATGGGATCTCCTACAAGAATACTGATTACCGACTGAAGACGCCGTCTGCCTCAGAGGATACAGTTCTTCAGAGGTACGCTGAATGTTGTATTGAAAAGAATGTTCCCAGTGGCACATGAAAAGGGTTGCGTGCCATGTTGCCACGCCCCATTTTCAGTGGCCACACCCCTTCTATTATGTGACCATGCCCATTTTTTTCCAGCACACAATTTCTTTATAAGGCTTTTGATTTCTTTTTGGGGGGGCATTCTAAATTTTATCCCTGGGCTCCAAAAAATAAGATTTTACTCACCGGTAAATCTATTTCTCGTAGTCCGTAGTGGATGCTGGGAACTCCGAAAGGACCATGGGGTGGAATAGCGGCTCCGCAGGAGACTGGGCACAACTAAAGAAAGCTTTAGGTCACCTGGTGTGCACTGGCTCCTCCCACTATGACCCTCCTCCAAGCCTCAGTTAGGATACTGTGCCCGGAAGAGCTGACAAAATAAGGAAGGATTTTGAATCCCGGGTAAGACTCATACCAGCCACACCAATCACACCGTATAACTCGTGATACTATACCCAGTTAACAGTATGAAATACAACTGAGCCTCTCAAAAGATGGCTCAACAATAACCCTTTAGTTAACAATAACTATGTACAAGTATTGCAGACAATCTGCACTTGGGATGGGCGCCCAGCATCCACTACGAACTACGAGAAATAGATTTACCGGTGAGTAAAATCTTATTTTCTCTGACGTCCTAGTGGATGCTGGGAACTCCGAAAGGACCATGGGGATTATACCAAAGCTCCCAAACGGGCGGGAGAGTGCGGATGACTCTGCAGCACTGAATGAGAGAACTCAAGGTCCTCCTCAGCCAGGGTATCAAATTTGTAGAATTTAGCAAACGTGTTTGCCCCTGACCAAGTAGCAGCTCGGCAAAGTTGTAAAGCCGAGACCCCTCGGGCAGCCGCCCAAGATGAGCCCACTTTCCTCGTGGAGTGGGCTTTTACCGATTTAGGATGCGGCAGTCCAGCCGCAAAATGCGCCAGCTGAATTGTGCTACAAATCCAGCGAGCAATAGTCTGCTTAGAAGCAGGAGCACCCAGTTTGTTGGGTGCATACAGGATAAACAGCGAGTCAGTTTTCCTGACTCCAGCCGTCCTGGAAACATAATTTTTCAAGGCCCTGACTACGTCCAGTAACTTGGAACCTTCCAAGTCCCTAGTAGCCGCAGGCACTACAATAGGTTGGTTCAAGTGAAAAGCTGATACCACCTTAGGGAGAAACTGGGGACGAGTCCTCAATTCTGCCCTATCCATATGGAAAATCAGATAAGGGCTTTTACATGACAAAGCCTCCAATTCTGATACACGCCTGGCTGAAGCCAAGGCCAATAACATGACCACTTTCCACGTGAGATATTTTAGATCCACGGTTTTTAGTGGCTCAAACCAATGTGATTTTAGGAAACTCAACACCACGTTGAGATCCCACGGTGCCACTGGAGGCACAAAAGGGGGCTGAATATGCAGCACACCTTTTACAAATGTCTGAACTTCAGGTAGTGAAGCTAGTTCTTTCTGGAAGAAAATTGACAGAGCCGAGATCTGTACCTTAATGGAGCCTAATTTCAGGCCCATAGTCACTCCTGTCTGTAGGAAGTGCAGAAATCGACCCAGTTGAAATTCCTCTGTTGGGGCCTTTCTGGCCTCACACCAAGCAACATATTTCCGCCATATGCGGTGATAATGTTTTGCAGTTACATCTTTCCTGACTTTAATCAGCGTAGGAATGACTTCCTCCGGAATGCCCTTTTCCTTTAGGATCCGGCGTTCAACCGCCATGTCGTCAAATGCAGCTGCGGTAAGTCTTGGAACAGACAGGGCCCCTGCTGCAGCAGGTCCTGTCTGAGCGGCAGAGGCCATGGGTCCTCTGAGATCATCTCTTGAAGTTCCGGGTACCACGCTCGTCTTGGCCAATCCGGAACCACAAGTATTGTTCTTACTCCTCGTTTTCTTATTATTCTCAATACCTTTGGTATGAGAGGCAGAGGAGGGAACACATAAACTGACTGGTACACCCACGGTGTCACTAGAGCGTCCACAGCTATCGCCTGAGGATCCCTTGACCTGGCGCAATATCTCTCTAGTTTTTTGTTTAGGCGGGACGCCATCATGTCCACCTGTGGCCGTTCCCACCGATTTACAATCAGTGTGAAGACTTCTGGATGAAGTCCCCACTCTCCCGGGTGGAGGTCGTGCCTGCTGAGAAAGTCTGCTTCCCAGTTGTCCACTCCCGGAATGAACACTGCTGACAGTGCTAGTACGTGATTTTCCGCCCATCGGAGAATCCTTGTGGCTTCTGCCATTGCCATCCTGCTTCTTGTGCCGCCCTGTCGATTTACATGAGCGACTGCCGTGATGTTGTCTGACTGGATCAGTACCGGCTGGTGTAGAAGCAGGGGTTTTGCCTGACTTAGGGCATTGTAAATGGCCCTTAGTTCCAGAATATTTATGTGTAGGGAAGTCTCCTGACTCGACCACAGTCCTTGGAAGTTTCTTACCTGTGTGACTGCCCCCCAGCCTTGAAGGCTGGCATCCGTGGTCACCAGGACCCAGTCCTGTATGCCGAATATGCGGCCCTCTAGAAGATGAGCACTCTGCAGCCACCACAGCAGAGACACCCTGGTTCTTGAAGACAGGGTTATTAGGCGATGCATCTGAAGATGCGATCCGGACCATTGGTCCAACAGGTCCCACTGAAGGATTCTGGCATGGAACCTGCCGAAAGGAATTGCTTCGTAAGAAGCCACCATCTTTCCCAGGACTCGCGTGCAGTGATGCACCGACACCTGTTTTTGTTTCAGGAAGTCTCTCACTAGAGATGACAGCTCCTTGGCTTTCTCCTCCGGGAGAAAAACTTTTTTCTGGACTTTGTCCAGAATCATACCCAGGAACAGTAGACGTGTCGTCGGAACCAGCTGTGACTTTGGAATATTCAGAATCCAACCGTTCTGGTGTAGCACCTCCTGAGATAGTGCTACTCCTACCAACAACTGCTCCCTGGATCTCGCCTTTATTAGGAGATCGTCCAAGTACGGGATAAGTAAAAACTCCCTTTTTTTTTTTTTTATGAAGGAGTGTCATTATTTCTGCCATTACTTTGGTAACACCCTCGGTGTCGTGGAGAGTCCAAACGGCAGTGTCTGGAATTGGTAATGGCAATCCTGTACCACAAATCTGAGGTACTCCTGGTGAGGATGGTAAATGGGGACATGCAGGTAAGCATGCTTGATGTCCAGAGATACCATGTAATCTTCCTCATCCAGGGTTGCAATAACCGCCCTAAGCGATTTCATTTTTAACTTGAACCTTCGTATATAAGTGTTCAAGGATTTCAATTTTAGAATGGGTTTTACCGAACCGTCTGGTTTCGGTACCACAACATTGTGGAATAGTAACCCCGGCCTTGTTGAAGGAGGGGTACCCTGATTTTCACCTGCTGGAAGTACAGCTTGCTGATTTGAGGTAACGGCGAGAGGGAGTCGCCTCGAACAACAGCTTGTATCCCTGCGATACTACATGCAGAACCCAGGGATCCACCTGTGAGCGAACCCACTGGACGCTGAAGTTCTCGAGACGCGCCTCCACCGCACCTGGCTACACCTGTGGAGCCCCCGCATCATGCGGTGGACTCAGAGTTAGTGGGGGAAGAATTTGATCCTGGGAACTGGCTGACTGGTGCAGCTTTTTCCCTCTTCCCTTGTCTCTGTACAGAAAGGAAGCGCCTTTGACCCGCTTGCTTTTCTGAAGCCGAAAGGACTGTACCTGATAATACAGTGCTTTCTTAGGCAGTGATGAAACCTGAGGTAAAAATTTTTCTTCCCAGCTGTTGCTGTGGATACGAGGTCCCCGAGACCATCCCCAAACAATTCCTCACCCTTATAAGGCAGAATCTCTATGTCCCTTTTAAAGTCAGCCTCACCTGTCCAGTGCCGGGTCTCTAATACCCTCCTGGCAGAATAGACATTGTATTAATTTTGGAAGCCAGCCAGCAAAATATCCCTCTGTGCATCCCTCATATATCAGACGACATCGTTAATATGCTCTTATATTAGCAAAATAGTATCCGTGACTGACAGGGTCACAGACCATGCTGCCGCAGCACTATCCATGCTCAGGCAATTGCAGGTCTCAGTATAGTACCTGAGTGTGTATATACAGACTTCAGGATAGCCTCCTGCTTTTTATTAACAGGTACCTTCAAAGTGGCCGTATCCTAAGACGGCAGTGCCACCTTTTTTGACAAACTTGTGAGCGCCTTATCCACCCTAGGGGATATCTCCCAGCGTAACCTATCCTCTGGCGGGAAAGGGTACGCCATCAGTAACTTTTTAGAAGTTACCAGTTTCTTATCGGGGGAACCCACACTTTTTTCACACACTTCATTCACTCATCTGATGGGGGAACCAAACACTGCCTGCTTTTTCTCCCCAAACATAAAACCCTTTTTAGTGGCACTTGGGTTAATGTCAGAAATGTGTAACACATTTTTTATTGCCGGGATCATGCAACGGATGTTCCTAGTGGATTGTATATGTATATGTATATATATATATATATATATATATATATATCTCAACCTCGCCGACACTGGAGTCAGCCTCCGTGTCGACATCTGGGTCTGCCATCTGAGGGAGCGGGCGTTTTTGAGCCCCTGATGGCCTTAAAGACGCCTGGGCGGGCACGGTCTGAGAAGCCAGCTGTACCACAGCTGTTATGTCATCCACCCTTTTAAGTAAGGAGTTGACACTGTCGGTTAATACCTTCCACCTATCCATCCACTCTGGTGTCGGCCCCACAGGGGGCGACATCACATTTATCGGCATCTGCTCCGCCTCCATATAAGCCTCCTCATCAAACATGTCGACACAGCCGTACCGACACACCGCACACACACAGGGAATGCTCTGACTGAGGACAGGACCCCACAAAGCCCTTTGGGGAGACAGAGAGAGAGTATGCCAGCACACACCAGAGCGCTATATAACACAGGGATTAACACTATAACTGAGTGATTTTTCCCAATAGCTGCTTGTATATACAGTATTGCGCCTAAATTTAGTGCCCCCCCCTCTCTTTTTAACCCTTTGAGCCTGAAAACTACAGAGGAGAGCCTGGGGAGCTGTCTTCCAGCTGCACTGTGAAGAGAAAATGGCGCCAGTGTGCTGAGGGAGATAGCTCCGCCCCTTTTTCGCTGACTTTTCTCCCGATTTTTTAAGGATTCTGGCAGGGGTATTTATCACATATATAGCCTCTGGTGCTATATATTGTGATATTTTTGCCAGCCAAGGTGTTTTTATTGCTGCTCAGGGCGCCCCCCCCCCCCCCCCCCAGCAGCCTGCACCCTCAGTGACCGGAGTGTGAAGTGTGTATGAGGAGCAATGGCGCACAGCTGCAGTGCTGTGCGCTACCTTGGTGAAGACAGAAGTCTTCTACCGCCGATTTTCCGAACCTCTCCTTGCTTCTGGCTCTGTAAGGGGGACGGCGGCGCGGCTCCGGGACCGAACACCAAGGCCAGTTCCATGCGGTCGATCCCTCTGGAGCTAATGGTGTCCAGTAGCCTAAGAAGCCCAAGCTAGCTGCAAGCAGGTAGGTTCGCTTCTTCTCCCCTTAGTCCCTCGGTGCAGTGAGCCTGTTGCCAGCAGGTCTCACTGTAAAATAAAAAACCTAACATATACTTTCTTCTAGAAGCTCAGGAGAGCCCCTATTGTGCATCCAGCTCGGCCGGGCACAAAGATCTAACTGAGGCTTGGAGGAGGGTCATAGTGGGAGGAGCCAGTGCACACCAGGTGACCTAAAGCTTTCTTTAGTTGTGCCCAGTCTCCTGCGGAGCCGCTATTCCCCCCATGGTCCTTTCGGAGTTCCCAGCATCCACTAGGACGTCAGAGAAACCCTAGCTACGCCTTTGGTGAATAAATTCCATGCGCATGTGCGTGATGTCTACTCTGTGGAGAGAGGGACTGGGGGCGGTGCATGCAGCTCCCACAGTGACAAAAACAGGTGTGCTCACTGGCACAGCATTTCCCACAAAGCCACACCCCCTGTCATGAGGCCACGCCCCCAAGTGCAGTGGTGCCGATTTCAGTTTACAAGAACGCGGAAGGTAGGACAATGCAGACTTGTGTGTATCCCGCATTTACACCTCCTTATAACTGAAAAGATGGAACAGTGGAGAGGAAAAGCGTGTAAATACAGAGTGAGCACAGTAGGTGTGGGTTCATGCAAATGTGGGTAAGGGTGGGCTCATGTAAATGTGGGTAAGGGTGGGTTCATGCAAATGCGGCTAAGGGTGGGTTCATGCAAATGCGGCTAAGGTTGGTTCATGCAAACGCGGCAAAGGTTGGTTCATGCAAACGCGACTAAGGTTGGTTCATGCAAATTCGGCAATGGGTGGGTTCATGCAAATGAGGCTAAGGGTGGGTTCATGCAAATGAGGCTAAGGGTGGGTTCATGCAAATTCGGGTAAGGGTGGGATTATGCAAATTCGGGTAAGGGTGGGTTCATTCAAATGCAGCTAGGGTGGGTTCATGCAGATGCGGCTAAGGGTGGGTTCATTCAAATTCGGGTAAGGGTGGGTTGATGCAAATTCGGGTAAGGGTGGGTTGATGCAAATGAGGCTCTTGTATACCTGCAGAAACGTGTATACGCCTGTAAGGCACCATGGGAGTTTTTAGCAGCCGTGCAAACGCTAAGCCGCCTCCCTCTAGTAGTGTATCTTAGCAGAAGTGCGAACGAAAGGATCACAGAGCGGCTACAAAAAAAAAATTGTGCAGTTTCAGAGTAGCTCCAGATCTACTCAGCGCTTGCGATCACTTCAGACTGCTCAGTTCCTGTTTTGACGTCACAAACACGCCCTGCGTTCTCCCAGCCACGCCTGCGTTTTTCCGAACACTCCCTGAAAACGGTCAGTTGACACCCAGAAACGCCCACTTCATGTCAATCACTCTGCGGCGGACATTGCGAATGATAAGCCTCGCTAGATCTTGTGTAAAACTACATTGGCTGTTGTGAAAGTACGTTGCGCGTGCGCATTGCGCCGCAGAAGTGCCGCTTTTTCACTTAATCGCTGCGCTGCGAACATTTTTATCTTGCGATCAACTCGGAATGACCCCCAATGTTGATGACTTTGAGGAAACCGAGCATTTGTGCTGCAGAAGTGGCGTCAGACCCCTCTTGGGTGTAAACCGTTCTGCATAAGGGCGACAGGAAATATGCTCTTTTTACATGACATGTGCATTTTTCTGAGCAGTTTAAGCCCATATGTGACTAACTCAGCATAGATCATAAGAGAAATGCTGAGTACTGCTAAAGAGAAGTTGTACTGTGCTCTTGTTATTTGAAAACTAACGGATATTCTCTGGAACAGATCTTTAGCTATCAGACTCCCCAGGAAATCAAAGGCAGATGGATAATCCCAGGGGCGGATTGGGTCCCCGGGATGCCATGATAGATTCCGTTGAGCCGGTCACGTACCCCCCCTGATTGGCCGGCCCACACTAATGTACTTGCTGGCGGCCGTGCTTCCGGGATCTGCATTACGCTGTGGAACGCAACCCGGAAGCTCCCATTGCACAGCCAGCGGCCTCTCTCTGCAGCCAAGCGCGCGGAGCAGGGAACTCGGCATCTCAGTGTGAGTCTGGGAGTGGGACAGTCTGGGAGTGTGAAAGACCAAAGAGTAGCCCCACGATGCAGGCAGCAGCAGCACGCAATGCCGAATAGCGGGAGTAGAACGCCGGACCAGCCCAGCTGAAGAATGGCGCCTCCTCAGCAGTCGGAGCCAAACAGTTAGGGAAGGTTAAGGTACGGGCTGCTATGCTGGGACCATTCCTCGCCACCACTCCTCCTCATCCTCAGCACCTTTCCTCGCCACCACTCCTCCCCATCCTCAGCACCTTTCTTCACCACCACTCCTCCTCATCCTCAGCACCTTTCCTCGCCACCACTCCTCCTTATCCTCAGCACCTTTCCGCTCCACCACTCCTAATCCTCAGCACCTTTCCTCGCCACCACTCCCCATCCTCAGCACCTTTCCTCGCCACCACTCCTCCCCATCCTCAGCACCTTTCCTCGCCACCACTCCTCCTCATCCTCAGCACCTTTCCTCGCCACCATTCCTCCCAATCCTCAGCACCTTTCCTCGCCACCACACCTCCTCATCCTCAGCACCTTTCCTCGCCACCACTCCTCCCCATCCTCAGCACCTTTCCTCGCCACCACTCCTCCTCATCCTCAGCACCTTTCATCTCCACCACTCCTCACCATCCTCAGCACCTTTCCTCGCCACCATTCCTCCCCATCCTCAGCACCTTTCCTCGCCACCACTACTCCCCATCCTCAGCACCTTTCCTCGCCACCACTACTCCCCATCCTCAGCACCTTTCCTCGCCACCATTCCTCCCCATCCTCAGCACCTTTCCTCGCCACCACTACTCCCCATCCTCAGCACCTTTCCTCGCCACCACTACTCCCCATCCTCAGCACCTTTCATCTCCACCAATCCTCACCATCCTCAGCACCTTTCCTCGCCACCATTCCTCCCCATCCTCAGCACCTTTCCTCGCCACCACTACTCCCCATCCTCAGCACCTTTCCTCGCCACCACTACTCCCCATCCTCAGCACCTTTCCTCGCCACCACTACTCCTCATCCTCAGCACCTTTCCTCGCCACCACACCTCCTCATCCTCAGCACCTTTCCTCTCCACCACTCCTCCCCATCCTCAGCACCTTTCCTCTCCACCACTCCTCACCATCCTCAGTACCTTTCCTCTCCACCACTCCTAATCCTCAGTACCTTTCCTCTCCACCACTCCTCACCATCCTCAGCACCTTTCCTCGCCACCACTTCTAATCCTCAGCACCTTTCCTCGCCACCACTTCTCCCCATCCTCAGCACCTTTCCTCGCCAACACTCCTCCTCAGCACCTTTCCTCGCCACCACTCCTCCTCATCCTCAGAACCTTTCCTCTCTACCACTCCTCCCCATCCTCAGCACCTTTCTTCACCACCACTCCTCCTCATCCTCAGCACCTTTCCTCGCCACCACTCCTCCTCATCCTCAGCACCTTTCCTCGCCACCACTCCTCTCCATCCTCTGCAACTTTGCTCTCCATCACTCCTCCGCATCCTCAGCACCTTTCCTCGCCACCACTCCTCCTCATCCTCAGCACCTTTCCTCGCCACCACTCCTCTCCATCCTCTGCAACTTTGCTCTCCATCACTCCTCCGCATCCTCAGCACCTTTCCTCGCCACCACTCCTCCCCATCGTCAGCACCTTTCCTCGCCAACATCTCCCTTTCCTTTCTATCTCTCCCACTCTTCTTACACCCGGTGCCTCCTCCCACATTCTTCCTTCCACCACCCACCTCCCGCTGCACTGCTCTGTGACCACACCACACTGTTACGTTCACTGTACTCGGTACTCAGGGAACATGGTGGACAAGCTCTGAGTACAGGAACGTAATGCTGCAGGAGGAACCCTGACTCAGTTGTCCCACCAGCGTGGTAAGTCTACGCCTACGAGACTATGTTTGCTTGGGCCCATGGCAGCCACGTTTGAAGGGCGGATTATGTCTGCCCAACTACAATGCCCCCCGGTCTTAGTTGGAGACAAGGCGTAAACTGAGAAGGGGCTATAACAAGGGGAACCTCTAACTAAAAACTGAAACCCAGAGTTAAGGGCAACTATAGAACTCTAACAAAGTATGTGCGGCTCAGCCGTCGTATACCGGCGAGGACAGCCAAAGCAGAGACCTCCACAGAAAACACCAAAGGAAAATAACAGAAAGATGCGGCACAGCCGCTACTCACAACACCGGTGCTAACACAGGCAGTTGAATGGGATCCCCGAGGCCGCAGGCACAGGCTTACAGGAATGAAAAGCTGGATGGATTCCAACAACAGGCCACTGGACCCCAGGACTCTGGATTACAGGATTAAAAGGTAGACAGAAACTCAGGATTCCAGGACAGGAATGCTCCAGGGCAGGAAGCAGCTTACGAGAAGCTCCAGACTCTGACAGAACTGAGTACACAGGATTCCAGTATCAGACAGGGCCTGGACACAGATGCAATACTGGACAAGACACTAATCCGGAACATACAGGTATCTTTAACAAACGTCTATCACCAGCTCAGAACTGCAGAGCTAGCTAGGTAATAAGGGAACACGCCCCACTCAAGATGGCTGGAGGCCAGGCACACTGTAATGGCCAAATGCCTGCAGGTGAGAGTAACACAGATTGTAGTACAGAGACTCACCACATAATGATCAAATATCAGACAGGTGAGGCTTAACACATAGAAACAGACTGCAATTATACAGACTCACCACCGGCGGCCAACAAGAGTCTTCTAAACCCATACAATGGAAATCCTGGCCTGCAACTATAACATAAAATACATGAACAGTTTTCTATCACCTGGTTCCTTGAGGGCGGCCGTATCAGGAGACGGTAACGCCACTTGTTTTGATAAGCGTGTGAGCGCCTTATCCACCCTAAGGGGTGTTTCCCAACGCGCCCTAACTTCTGGCGGGAAAGGGTATAACGCCAATATTTGCTATCGGGGTAAACCCACGCATCATCACACACCATTTTATTTTATCTGATTCAGGAAAAACTACGGGTAGTTTTTTCACTCCCACATAATACCCTTTCTTGTGGTACTTGTAGTATCAGAAATATGTAACACCTCCTTCATTGCCCTTATCATGTAACGTGTGGCCCTAATGAGGAATACGTTTGTTTCTTCACCGTCGACACTGGATTCAGTGTCCGTGTCTGTGTCGACCGACTGAGGTAAATGGGCGTTTTAAAGCCCCTGACGGTGTTTTTGAGACGCCTGGACAGGTACTAATTGGTTTGCCGGCCGTCTCATGTCGTCAACCGACCTTGCAGCGTGTTGACATTATCACGTAATTCCCTAAATAAGCCATCCATTCCGGTGTCGACTCCCTAGAGAGTGACATCACCATTACAGGCAATTGCTCTGCCTCCTCACCAACATCGTCCTCATACATGTCGACACACACGTACCGACACACAGCACACACACCGGGAATGCTCTGATAGAGGACAGGACCCCACTAGCCCTTTGGGGAGACAGAGGGAGAGTTTGCCAGCACACACCAAAACGCTATAATTATATAGGGACAACCTTATATAAGTGTTTTTCCCTTATAGCATCTTATATATATATAAATATCGCCAAATTAGTGCCCCCCCCCTCTCTGTTTTAACCCTGTTTCTGTAGTGCAGTGCAGGGGAGAGCCTGGGAGCCTTCCCTCCAGCCTTTCTGTGAGGGAAAATGGCGCTGTGTGCTGAGGAGAATAGGCCCCGCCCCCTTTTCGGCGGGCTTCTTCTCCCGTTTTTCTGACAACCTGGCAGGGGTTAAATACATCCATATAGCCCCAGGGACTATATGTGATGTATCTTTTGCCATTATAGGTACTTTCATTGCTGCCCAGGGCGCCCCCCCCAGCGCCCTGCACCCTCAGTGACCGCTGGTATGAAGTGTGCTGAGAGCAATGGCGCACAGCTGCAGTGCTGTGCGCTACCTTAAGAAGACTGGGAAGTCTTCAGCCGCCGATTTCTGGACCTCTTCTCTCTTCAGCATCTGCAAGGGGGCCGGCGGCGCTGCTCCGGTGACCCATCCAGGCTGTACCTGTGATCGTCCCTCTGGAGCTAGTGTCCAATAGCCTAAGAAGCCCAATCCATCCTGCACGCAGGTGAGTTCACTTCTTCTCCCCTAAGTCCCTCGATGCAGTGATCCTGTTGCCAGCAGGACTCACTGAAAATAAAAAACCTAACAAAACTTTTACTCTAAGCAGCTCTTTAGGAGAGCCACCTAGATTGCACCCTTCTCGGCCGGGCACAAAGAACAAACTGAGGCTTGGAGGAGGGTCATAGGTGGAGGAGCCAGTGCACACCACCTGATCCTAAAGCTTTTACTTTTTGTGCCCTGTCTCCTGCGGAGCCGCTATTCCCCATGGTCCTTTCGGAACCCCAGCATCCACTAGGACGTCAGAGAAATAATGCCCCTCAGATTACATTGTTATTATGTACACTCTGCACAGCACCGCATCATCCTTCTCTGTACTAGTACTGCTTGCCGCCGAGGAGCAGCACTGTTGAAAGGAGTATGAGTAGTTAGAGCTCGGGATAACACTGCAGCGCTGGGCATGGTGCTATGCGGCAGCAGCAAGTGACGGGGAACGGCCGGTGCATCACAGCGTAATGACGTCAGCATCATCACACCGGGACTGGACCAAGTGAGACTGTAACGGGGGAAGGGGTGTTTGCGGTTTGGTGATTAATTAAAGTTAATTAGTGGCCGAGTGGAGCAGTCCGTTTAGAAATCATCAACAGGTGCTGCGGCTCCGTTTTTTTTGTGTCCCTGATGCTTGGGGCCTGGTACAGGTGTCCCCTTTGACCCCCCCTGTCACCAGGCCTGCTAGGCACATTAAGACTGTGCAGACCCTGTCTCATTACCCACAACCCCAATGCAGGGATCTGCATTAGAAGTGGACAGGGGTCATTAGAGTATAGTCTGCATTAGGGGTGAAGATCATTAGAGCACAGGTTCTCAAACTCGGTCCTCAAGACCCCACGCGGTTCATGTTCTCGTAACATCCTAATCCCACTTACTCTATTCACATTGCATTTATTTTTTTATTTACTGCCCATACTGCTTTTCTCAGTTTTCATTCAACTATCAGCTTTTATTAATTTTTATTTATTTTTTTATTTCTATATTTATTAATTTCATATTTTTTTTTTATTTAACTGTTCTTTTCACTTATTGTATCCTTATTTTTAGCACTAATCCTCTTTTTTATGACTATATTTTTCATTTTTACTCAAATCTTTGTATATATTCATGGTTCATTTTAATATACTGTACATTTTTAGTCTGCAAGTTTAGCAACATCACCACCACCACTACAGCCACACTTTCCCACATCACTAGCGAGCCTATATGTTCACATCAAAATACAAGCTATGTAGCATGAATCTGCTTGCGAGATACCTACAGGTGTGCTTTTTTTGTCTACCAATTCCAAAAGCAGCTCTCACTGAGTCATGGGAGTGTAGATCAAGATGATCCCAGAGAAGGTAATGTGTCCTCATGTTACAATATACACCTCTCCTGAGCATCATATTTAATTTGTTTTTCATGTTGAGGGACAATCTGTCTTTTCCTATCAGGTTAAATGTTTTTTAGTTTTTTTTCTGTAGGGGCAAAAGTGCTTGTTTGTATTTTCCTGTAAGTGTCAATGTGTTTTATTGTTTTCCTGTAGGGGCCAATGTGTGTGTGATATGGATAAGTGAATACAAAATGAAAGCTGAGTGTTAGTTTGTTTATTGTGTATTGCTTAAAAGAAACTGTTGCTTTAAATGTAATTTTTATATGTTTGCAAAAACTTTGATTTTTAGTATAAACAAGAAGTTAAGGCCAGCTGCGCAGTATTACAAGACTGCGGTTAGCTAGTGTTTTGCAAAATAAGGAATTGTATTTTGCAAAATAAAGATAATTGAAAGTTGGTGAAAGGTAAAATGTATTTTAATACTAAACAGTTATAATTACAAGATGTTGAGCTAATTAATTGGAATTTTTTTATAAGGGGAGTATATGAATTAATAATATATTTTAAAAGGGGAGTATATGAATTAATAATATATTTTAAAAGTTTATGTTCCCCATGCCGTAGCAGCCCTGCTTACCTGCCAAAAAACAAAACATGTTACTGCAGCACGTCTAACAAAGTAAAAATTAGCCCTCATTATGCCCACAAACATCACCCTCATTAAGTGCAACATTTTAAACCCTGCTACACTTTTACCGGTAAATGAAACTAATAAGTTTAAAAAAAAAAAAAAAAAGTAGTAAAACAACATGTCCCACATAATTGCTTAAAATATGTTAATAAACAATCCACCCCTAGGGTAAACCTAAAAAAAACACCACTCCAAAATCCTAATCTGGTTTACTATGTTAATAGTAGCTGCCATAAACAAACAAAAACAAGTGCTACTCAATCAAAATATGCTGTTGTAAATAATACACAAACTGTTTTTTCCTCCCCACTTCCACCACCACACTCAGCCCAATTGGCAAAGCTCAAAGCTTTAACTAAAGCATGTCAACTAGCTAAAAAAAAACCTGTAAATATATATACAAACTTACAATTTCCAAAAAGACTTTAAAGAGTTACAAACCAACAATAACACACAAAGGCAGTGGACCGAGGCAGGGACACATGGAGCAGAAGTAAGATAATAGCTTTTACCTGTGGCCACGGGCGGTAAGCATTAGCGCCAGGCCCATCCCCGTAAATCCACCTTTTCCCTTTGTTGTGCGTCTACCTAACCCTCAGTAAAAATTGTAAAACCAAACCTTCTAATTTGTGTATTAAAATGCCAAGTATATTGGCAAAAAAAGGAATGATGTGGATAAGTGAATACAAAATGAAAGCTGAGTGTCAGTTTGTCTATTGTGTATTGCTTAAAAGAAACTGTTGCTTTAAATGTAATTTTTATATGTTTGCAAAAACTTTGATTTTTAGTATAAACAAGAAGTTAAGGCCAGCTGCGCAGTATCACAAGACTGCGGTTAGCTAGTGTTTTGCAAAATAAGGAATTGTATTTTGCAAAATAAAGATAATCGAAAGTTGGTGAAAGGTAAAATGTATTTTAATACTAAACAGTCATAATCACAAGATGTTGAGCTAATTAATTGGAAATCCCCCATAAGGGGAGTATATGAATTAATAATATATTTTAAATAAATTGTAATTGGTTTATGTATATAATTGGTCTGCAAATTTGATTGGATCATGTAACACTGTAATAACAAGTATATAAAATAAAATCAACGTGTCAATGTTCAGTTCATAATATTCTTTTATCGTAAGCTCTGTAAATTTCACATGCAATAAATCTACCAAAAAAACTTCATTGTTATTCAATTATTTTAAACTGCTATATCAGTGTGTGTGTTTTTTTCCCCTGCAGTGGCATTGCTTTATTGTGTATTGTGTAGTGTTATATTTTCTTGTGTAATATTTTTAATCTGCAAATGCATCTGAGTTGCACTGTGTATGTGTCCTGATGGTGTCCATATAGAGTTGCAACTCAGACACAAGCATGAAGAAGTGTATTAGAGATGTGTTGGGCGCTCCTAGGAGGTTACAAGGGGTTGGCTAGGCAGACGTACATGTAATGTAGTATGGGCATGATATTGGAGTGACACGGCCTTGTTGCTGATAGTGGTTGCATACAGAGATGATGAATCACTCACACCGGAAGCCATACTCAGTCGGATGACCTGCACATAGCATAGGGCTGGTGAAGGTATCACTGGTGCAACCGATTGTAGCATTTTAAAATGCACAAATCATAATTGCAGCATCTATAGGCACTGAAAGTGGGTGTGCCAGTCTTTGCATACTCTGACACATGGATGTACACCATGGAGGGGGCATTAGCATAAAGTCACAGATGCAACTGCAGCAAAAGACACAAAGAAGCCACAACTGCCTCTAACTCAGAATAAGGCCCTATGGAGAGGGATCCCATCCCCCTTATCAAGACCCATCCCCTCAACAGACCTCGCCTCCATTAGGGCTGCTTCCAGAAATTTCCTGGGCTAGTTTTTTATCCCAATCCGCCCCTGGATAATACTGAGAGATGCCGGATGATCAGGCACCTGGCTGCTGTTTGCATAAAGTGCTACTGACATCAGGAATTCCTGGAAAACTTAGCATAACACGTTACAGAGGGGATGTCTCATATACTACTGAATGGTAACTTGAAAATGTGAATTTATTCCGATAGGTCGACTTTTAATCAATAATATTTCCAGCGTACAGAGACGAGTTTATAGATATTTTTTAGACATAATCTTGGTTTGTTCTGTGGTCACAGCTGAATTTCCTCTTTTTCTTTGGTCAATAAAGCACTCCTTCTGTTTCCTCTCTTCCCTCCCTCTACTGCTGTCTGAGATTCACATTCACACTACTGTGTGGCTGCTGCACTCATTCCGGCTAGCAAGATGGAAAATGAGGTCTTTTTGTCCTTCGTGTTCTACAGTACTCTCCTGATCCTGAAAATGTACATCTTGGCTAGAATCACGGGCCAGATCCGGCTGCAGAATAAAGTAAGTGGCACATTCTTTTTCATGATCCAAATGTAGTGTCGTGTGTCTGTGGTGAGGCAGGTAACTGAGAACCGCTTCATCGCAAGGGGCAGTGTCGGACTGGGGCATGTAGGGCCCACCGGGGGAATGCAGTGGTAGGGGCCCATGTTTAGGGGTGTGGTCAGTCTGCAGAGGGGGTGTGGCCTGCCACCTCATTGGTTTGACTAACCATTAGAGAGTACAATGTCTGGGCCCCTTCATAAATATGGCCCTCATTCCGAGTTGATCGGTCGCAAGGCGAATTTAGCAGAGTTACACACGCTAAGCCGCCGCCTACTGGGAGTGAATCTTATCTTCTTAAAATTGCGACCGATGTATTCGCAATAATGCGATTACTAACTACTTAGCAGTTTCAGAGTAGCTCCAGACTTACTCTGCCTGTGCGATCATTTCAGTGCTTGTCGTTCCTGGTTGACGTCACAAACACACCCAGCGTTCGCCCAGGCACTCCCACCGTTTCTCCGGCCACTCCTGCGTTTTTCCCGGAAACGGTAGCGTTTTCAGCCACACGCCCCTGAAACGCCGTGTTTCCGCCCAGTAACACCCATTTCCTGTCAATCACATTACGATCGCCGGAGCGAAGAAAAAGCCGTGAGTAAAAATACTTTCTCCATAGTAAAGTTACTTGGCGCAGTCGCAGTGCGAACATTGCGCATGCGTACTAGGCGGATTTTCACTGCGATGCGATGAAAAATACCGAGCGAACAACTCGGAATGAGGGCCTATATACAGTAAATTCAGCTGCTGCATGCATGATAATGTACCAGATTAATAACAGCAATGCACTGTAGAAAATACACCATAGTCCAGTATAAGGTAACGTGTATAATGTATAATTCAAGTGCACAGTCTGGAACCTGATCCTTAGAGCAGGCAGAGGGCCCACCAGTGGTTTCCCATGTACCCCGACGGGCCAGTCCAAGCCTGGCAAGGGGTTAAACTTTCTCTGAAAAGTTTATAACCCTTGTAATTCCGCCAGGGCTGACACTGAAGCCAGGAGTGCACAGTTCTAGTTGAACAGCTCAGTCCCAGGAGATAAAACATTCCCTACTGTGGCTGTCTTTCTTATGGTAAAGATAAAAGTAACATAATGCTATTAGCATCTCATCGGGCCTCCCGGGGTGGCCTGCACACTCCACAAAGGGCTTCAGACTGCGATCGCTGCCGCTGCAGTGATCCAGTCTGAATTACCCCCATAGCAGTAGCGGAACTACCACCAGTGCAGGCGGTGCCATGCACTGGGGCCCGCCACTGTCCAGGGGCCCAAAGCCAGAGCGGCATGTAATGAGTCAAACTGACTCATTACATGCCGCCTGGCTGTCGCTGTGTGCCGCCGCCGCCGAGTAGAGGGGCGCACTGATTATGAGGGGGGGTGAAGGAGGAGGAGGGAGGTGAAGGAGGGAGCCGCAGCAGCGCTTTGTAATTGGTGGAGGTGCTGCTGCTGTCCCTCTCCTTCACCATAGGCTGCCCTCCGCCGCTGTGAATGCTGGGATGCGCTTCCCAACATTCACAGCGGCGGAGGGCAGCCTATGGTGAAGGAGAGAACCAGCAGCAGCAGTGCCTCCACCAATTACACGGTGCTGCTGTGGCTCCCGAGTCCCCCTCCCTCCTCCTCCGCCTTCTTCTCCCTGGCTGCCCTGGATGTGCCAGAAGCTGCACGAGGAGCCTGAGCCAGCGGGAACAGTAAGTATGTCTATTCTATCTATCTATCTATCTATCTATCTATCTATCTATCTATCTATCTATCTATCTATCTATCCTGCCTTAATATGTAAAAAGTGGGGACTGTCTGCCGTAATGTGTAAAAAAGCGGGACGCTGTCTGCCGAAATGTGTTAAAAAGGAGACGCTGTCTGATGTAATGTGTAAAAAAGGGGGATGCAGTCTGGCGTAATGTGTAAAAAAGGGGACGCTGTCTGCCGTAGTGTGTGAAAAAGGGGACGCTGTCTGTCGTAATGTGGAAAAACGGAGACGCTGGGGTAAATTTACTAAGCTCCCGATTTTGACCGAGATGCCGTTTTTTCATCAAAGTGTCATCTCGGTAATTTACTAAGCAATAATCACGGCAGTGATGAGGGCATTCGTAATATTTTGAAGTCCTAGGAAAAAAATCACAAATGAATACACCATCGGTCAAAACGCGGCTGTTTAAGTATGAATCTCGGTCATTTACTAAGAAGTGCAAAGCAAAAAAAAAAAAAACACTGCCGTGAAAAATTACAACAACCAATGGTGGGAACTTTCTGCTCAGCGGAGACGTCACTTTAGGTCAACCGCAGGGCAGAAAGTTCCCAGCATTGGTTACAATGTAGCGCATAGGCGCTACATTGTAACACTGCCGTGTGCCGCCTGTCATTCAGTACAGGAGCACACATCCGATCAGGAGAGTGCTACAACGTGGCGCTCCCTGATTGGCTGAAGAAACCCACTTAGACAGAAGTCAGAGTGGGTTTCTGGCAGTCGGGAAAAGGGGATCCATGTGCAAACATGGGTCCCCTTTTAGTGCATGGCTCGGGTGTCCAGTTTTTTGTTTTCAACAAGTACGTGGATTACAAAGGATTTCTCCGAGGACCCTGGGCCCCTGGATCTCGTGAGTATAATTTCTTCAACAGGTACCCCTTGGATTCTACTGGAGAAGAGGACCGACCTGCGTGGGAACATAAGGTAAGTATGTATGTATGTATGTATGTGTGTATGTATGTAATAAAATTATACTTTCACGGTGTGTGTGTCTTGTGTTTTTTTGGGTATTTTTTTAGTAGTAGTACTACAGGTACCAGCGGGCCCGTTTTTCCGCCGCATGCTGGTACTTGTGGTTCTCCAAGTACCAGCATGCGGGGGAGGCTTGCTGGGACTTGTAGTACTGCTACTAAAAACAATATCTTTTCTTTTACACAAAAGGCTATCAGCCCCCCCATCCGCAGCCCATTGGATGGGGGGGGGACAGCCTCGGGCTTCACCCCTGGCCCTTGGGTGGCTGGGCGGGGGGACCCCTTGATTGAAGGGGTCCCCACTCCCCCAGGGTACCCCGGCCAGGGGTGACTAGTTGGATATTTGATGCCACGGCCTCAGGGCACTATATAAAAGTGACCCCCGGCTGTGGCATTATCTGTCCAGCTAGTGGAGCCCGGTGCTGGTTTTAAAAATACGGGGGACCCCTACTCTTTTTGTCCCCCGTATTTTTGGAACCAGGACCAGGCGCAGAGCCCGATGCTGGTTGCTTAAATATGGGGGAACCCCTGTCATTTTTTTCCCCATATTTCTGCAACCAGGATCGGCTCAAAGAGCCCGAGGCTGGTTATGCTTAGGAGGGGGGACCCCACGCATTTTTTTTTAAAGATTTTACATTGTTTAATTTAAAAAAAAAAAAAAAAATGAACCCCAGCACGGATCACACAGATCCGGCCGAGATTCATTGTAAAAAAGTCGGCAGTGTTTTGCTAATCACTGCCGTAAAAATTTAAAAAAAAACACGAATGACATCGACATCGGAACAAAAGAAATACCCGAATACGACAGCTTAGTAAATCCATCGTAATCAATTCAAAAAGTTGCAGTTTTACACTTTCGATGTCATTCGTGATTGAACTTTGACCTGAAATGGGAAAATACGAATGTTAGTAAATTTACCCCGCTGTCTGCTGTAATGTGGAAAAAAGGGGACGCTGTCTGCTGTAATGTGGAAAAAAGGGGACGCTGTCTGCCATAATGTGGAAAAAAGGGGACGCTGTCTGCCGTAATGTGGAAAAGGTTGACGCTGTCTGCCGCAATGTGTAAAAAGGGGAATCTATCTGCCATAAGGTGTAAAAGGGGCTCTACCTGGTGTAGGGGTGCTACCGTGCGGTGTAATTTGAATAATGGAGGCTACTGTGCACTGTTATATGAATTGGTATTATTTTGTGGCCACACCCCTTCCCCACGAAGCCACACCCCTATTTTTTTGCGCGCGCCTAAGGTGTGCACTGCTCCTGTTTTACATGTAGTAGGGGGCTCTGATGCCATTTCTTGCCTGCGGTGTCCAGACCAAACCCCACCGCCGTTCCACCCCTTCCCGCCCAGCGATCGACTCTGCCTGTCAATCAGGCAGAGGCGATCACATCCCTGCTATGGCCTTCGGCCGTCTGGCGTGCGCCGGTGCACTACGGCGCTGGCGCATGTGCAGTAAGGACCCGTTTGCTCTGTTGCGTTAAAACGCAGCAAGCGATCGCGTCAGAATGACCCCCTTTATCTGTAAATGATATCACTGACTTACCAGATGTAAATGCAGAAGGCCAGCATTACCACCAATGAGAAGAAGTAGAAACATGTCGCTGCAATCAGCAATCCTGCAAGAAAGAAACAGGTTCTGTGAATAAGCGTCATGTCATTTACAGCTGTGTTACACATAGATCAATTCCTTATGGGCATAAGCGCAATACTAGACAAATGATGCCCCAATGTCACCCAGCTGCTGCCAGCGGAAGATGTCACCGATCCCTATTACTAACACATAGCACATATATGTCTGACTTTCATCACTGTTAGTTACCTGTGTCTGTAGGAACATAAGGGTCTTCTGTCCCCTGGACACCGGCATGGTCTGCGGAGACACCTACATGTGTGGCTGATGTAAGGCCACGGAGAGAATAGAGAAGATTAGCAATGTGTAGGAAGATGGCACTTACCTTCAGTTGCACAATAGGTGCTCCCTGACCTGCTGTAATAATGAGAAATATCATCAAAAATGTCTGTAAGTATGAGAACATATCTGCACGTCTTTCTCTGACAAAAACTACCTATCGAAAGCAGAGGCGTAACTAAGGGGGGTCGAGCAGGGTATGTGCCCTGGGCACTGTGGCAGACCCAGCAGAAGGGGGTGCCACTGGCCAGGGCATTGTACCTGCTCGTCCGCCTCCATCAATGCATACCTCCCAACATGACCCTCTCCAGGAGGGACAGAATGCTCTGCTTCTGGACTTCCCTCTTAATTTATGATTGCCATCCCCTGTAGTGAAACACCTTTCTTATCCACTAACCTGTTCAAAACAGGTGCTGGCAATCATACATGAAGAGAAAAATCCAGAAGCAGAGCATTGTGTCCCTCCTGGAGAGGGTCATGTTGGGAGGTATGATCAATGTGCTGCTGATGCCGGGTGCCTGCTCTGCAAGGACGTGCGGTGAGCTAAGCAGCAGAAGCAGAGAGTAACCTGCTGACAGTGGGGGTCAGAGGAGCATGTGCTGAGTCCTGATTGGTGGAACCCAGCACATGCTCATATGACCCGAGTAGGGGGCGGGGCAACAGCAGCATCTTCTACAGCTCTTCTCTTGGTAGATGCTAGAATCAAGTGGGCTAAGGGACCTTTTCCGTAAGGGGCAGGAGTTACTATGCAAGGGGGAGGAGCTAGGCCAGCGGGATAGTTCCTCTACTGTCCACGCCACCAACTATTACCTTTAGTAATCAGGCCCAAAGCGTGGCGAGCGAAGCGAGCCCGCGAGTGTACTTTTCGGGTACCCTTTTCGTCTGTAGCTCCTCCCCCTGGTGACGTAGCTCCTCCCCTAGGTACGTCACAAGGTCCCTTCAGCCACTCCGATATAGAACCAACTCTCTTCTCTTGGGCCCTGGCTGGCAGCGTGGAAGAGGAGGGAGCAGCAGCTTGAGGCTACAAGTCATCAAGGTGAGGGCACAACTAATGGGGGCAAAGCAACTGGGGGCACAACTACTGGGGCACATCTACAGGGGGCACAACTACTGGGGCACATCTACAGGGGGCACAACTACTGGGGGCAAATCTGGGGGCACAGCTACTCTGAGCATGACTGTGGCCACGCCCCTCCCATATGAAGCCACGCCCCTATTATTATTTTTGCACGCACTAACTGTTCTGCTGCGGGGGGGTGGGCAGTGGAAACTTTCGCACTGGGCGTCACAAGGTGTAGAACCGGCCCTGGTGTGTGTGTGTGTGTGTGTGTGTGTGTGACCGCGACCCTGACTGTATATGTGTCCATGTCCCTCTCCCCCCACCAGTGTGTGTCTCCATGCCCCCTAACTCCCAACAGTGTGTGTCTCCATATCCCTGTCCCCCCACCAGTGTGTCTCCATAGCCCTCTCTCCCCACCAGGGTGTTTCTCCATGTCCCCTTACCCTCATCAGCAGTGTGTCTCCATGCCCCCTACCCCTCATCAGCAGTGTGTCTCCATGCCCCTCCCCTCATCAGCAGTGTGTGTCTCCATGCCCCCCACCCACTCCGTGTGTGTCTCCATATCCTCGTCCCCGATTAGCAGTGTGTGTCTCCATGCCTCTCTCCCCCCACCAGCAGTGTGTGTCTCCATGTCCCCCTACCCCTCATCAGCAGTGTGTCTCCATGCCCCCACCCCCTCCAGTGTGTGTCTCCATATCCCACTCCCCTATTAGCAGTGTGTGTCTCCATGCCTCCCTACCCCCATCAGCAGTGTGTGTCTCCATATCCCTGTCTCCCACCAGTGGCACCATGCCCACCACCCCCTCCAGTGTGTGTCTCTATGCCCGACATCCCCCCACCAGTGTGTCTCCATGCCGCCCCCCCACCTCCACTGTGTGTCTCCATGCCTCCTCCACCACCACCAGTGTGAGTATCTCCATTCAACATCACAGGGGAGCCTGTCTACCACATTGTGGTGTTAGTTGCATATGTTAGTACATATGTGATTAGCAACGCTGTGGTAGGGGGCGAGGAGCAGCAATGTATTTTAATACATCCCACCCTCTCTGTCAGAATGCCAGCATAGGGCGCTCAGGTGCGATATCCCTGACAGCAACAGCATGGGCTCCCAGCGCATGGGACACACACAGAGACGCAGAGTGCGATGGCGTGTGCTGAATGACGACGCAGGGGGAGGTGATGGTGTGCTGAATGACGACGCAGGGGGAGGTGATGGTGTGCTGAATGATGATGCAGGGGGAGGTGATGGTGTGCTGAATGACGACGCAATGGGAGGTGATGGTGTGCTGAATGACGACGCAGGGGGAGGTGATGGTGTGCTGAATGATGATGCAGGGGGAGGTGATGGTGTGCTGAATGACGACGCAGGGGGAGGTGATGGTGTGCTGAATGATGACGCAGGGGGAGGTGATGGTGTGCTGAATGATTACGCAGGGGGAGGTGATGGTGTGCTGAATGATGACGCAGGGGGAGGTGATGGTGTGCTGAATGATTACGCAGGGGGAGGTGATGGTGTGCTGAATGATGACGCAGGGGGAGGTGATGGTGTGCTGAATGATGACGCAGGGGGAGGTGACGGTGTGCTGAATGATGATGCAGGGGGAGGTGATGGTGTGCTGAATGATGATGCAGGGGGAGGTGACGGTGTGCTGAATGATGATGCAGGGGGAGGTGATATTGTGCTGAATGATGATGCAGGGGGAGGTGATGGTGTGCTGAATGATGACGCAGGGGGAATTGATGGTGTGCTGAATGATGACGCAGGGGGAGGTGATGGTGTGCTGAATGACGACGCAGAGGGAGGTGATGGTGTGCTGAATGACGACGCAGGGGGAGGTGATGGTGTGCTGAATGATGACGCAGGGGGAGGTGATGGTGTGCTGAATGATGATGATGCAGGGGGAGGTAATGGTGTGCTGAATGATGACGCAGGGGGAGGTGATGGTGTGCTGAATGATGATGCAGGGGGAGGTGATGGTGTGCTGAATGATGATGCAGGGGGAGGTGATGGTGTGCTGAATGATGACGCAGGGGGAGGTGATGGTGTGCTGAATGATGAAGCAGGGGGAGGTGATGGTGTGCTGAATGATGACGCAGGGGGAGGTGATGGTGTGCTGAATGATGATGCAGGGGGAGGTAATGGTGTGCTGAATGATGACGCAGGGGGAGGTGATGGTGTGCTGAATGATGACGCAGGGGGAGGTGATGGTGTGCTGAATGATGATGCAGGGGGAGGTGATGGTGTGCTGAATGATGATGCAGGGGGAGGTGATGGTGTGCTGAATGATTACGCAGGGGGAGGTGATGGTGTGCTGAATGACGATGCAGGGGGAGGTGATGGTGTGCTGAATGATGATGCATGGGGAGGTGATGGTGTGCTGAATGATGATGCAGGGGGAGGTGATGGTGTGCTGAATGACGACGCAGGGGGAGGTGATGGTGTGCTGAATGATTACGCAGGGGGAATTGATGGTGTGCTGAATGATGACGCAGGGGGAGGTGATGGTGTGCTGAATGATGATGCAGGGGGAGGTGATGGTGTGCTGAATGATGATGCAGGGGGAGGTGACGGTGTGCTGAATGATGATGCAGGGGGAGGTGACGGTGTGCTGAATGATGATGCAAGGGGAGGTGACGGTGTGCTGAATGATGATGCAGGGGGAGGTGATATTGTGCTGAATGATGATGCAGGGGGAGATGATGGTGTGCTGAATGATGATGCAGGGGGAGGTGATGGTGTGCTGAATGACGACGCAGGGGAAGGTGATGGTGTGCTGAATGACGACGCAGGGGGAGGTGATGGTGTGCTGAATGATGACGCAGGGGGAGGTGATGGTGTGCTGAATGATGATGCAGGGGGAGGTAATGGTGTGCTGAATGATGACGCAGGGGGAGGTGATGGTGTGCTGAATGATGACGCAGGGGGAGGTGATGGTGTGCTGAATGATGATGCAGGGGGAGGTGATGGTGTGCTGAATGATGATGCAGGGGGAGGTGATGGTGTGCTGAATGATGATGCAGGGGGAGGTGACGGTGTGCTGAATGATGATGCAGGGGGAGGTGATATTGTGCTGAATGATGATGCAGGGGGAGGTGATGGTGTGCTGAATGATTACACAGGGGGAATTGATGGTGTGCTGAATGATGACGCAGGGGGAGGTGATGGTGTGCTGAATGATGATGCAGGGGGAGGTGATGGTGTGCTGAATAATGATGCAGGGGGAGGTGACGGTGTGCTGGATGATGATACAGGGGGAGGTGATGGTGTGCTGAATGATGATGTACGGGAGGTGATGGTGTGGCTGAGAAATGACACAAGAGAGATGATGGTGTGGCTGAGAGACGCTGGGGGCAGGGTGTGACACAGGGGGCAGGATGTGACACAGGGGGCAGGATGTGGTCTTGTTGAACCACTGTTGCATGATGCTGACCTTGTTAATATTCCTTCACATACAGGCATCTTCTGGATGATGGGATCTCCTACAAGAATACTGATTACCGACTGAAGACGCCGTCTGCCTCAGAGGATACAGTTCTTCAGAGGTTCCATATCATGAGAAACCATCATACAGGTACGCTGCATGTTGAATTGAAAAGAATGTTCCCAGTGGCACATGAAAAGGGTTGCGTGCCATGTTGCCACGCCCCATTTTCAGTGGCCACGCCCCTTCTGTTATGTGACCATGCCCATTTTTTTCCAGCACGCGCACACAATTTCTTTATAAGGCTTTTCATTTCTTTTTTGGGGGTGGCATTCTAAATTTTATCCCTGGGCTCCCAAAACCCTAGTTACGCCTCTGGTGAATAAATTCCATGCGCATGTGCGTGGTGTCTACTCTGTGGAGAGAGGGACTGGGGGCGGTGCCAGCAGCTCCCACAGTGACAAAACCAGGTGTGGCTCACGGGCACAGCATTTCCCACAAAGCCACACCCCATCATGAGGCCACGCCCCCAAGTGCAGTGGTGCAGATTTCAGTTTACAAGAACGCGGAAGGTAAGACAATGCAGACTTGTGTGTATCCCGCATTTACACCTCCTTATAACTGAAAAGATGGAACAGTGGAGAGGAAATGCGTGTAAATACAGGGTGAGCACAGTAGGTGTGGGTTCATGTAAATGTGGGTAAGGGTGGGTTCATGTAAATGTGGCTAAGGGTGGGTTCATGCAAATGCGGGTAAGGGTGGGTTCATGCAAATGCAGCTAAGGGTGGGTTCCTGCAAACGCGGCTAAGGTTGGTTCATGCAAATGCAGCTAAGGGTGGGTTCATGTAAATGCGGGTAAGGGTGGGTTCATGCAAATGCGGGTAAGGGTAGGTTCATGCAAATGCAGGTAAGGGTGGGTTCATGCAAATGAGGCTCTTGTATACCTGCAGAAAATAAGAATTTACTTACCGATAATTCTATTTCTCGTAGTCCGTAGTGGATGCTGGGCACTCCGTAAGGACCATGGGGAATAGCGGCTCCGCAGGAGACTGGGCACAAATAGAAAGCTTTAGGACTACCTGGTGTGCACTGGCTCCTCCCCCTATGACCCTCCTCCAGACCTCAGTTAGGATACTGTGCCCGGAAGAGCTGACACAATAAGGAAGGATTTTGAATCCCGGGTAAGACTCATACCAGCCACACCAATCACACCGTACAACTTGTGATATGAAACCCAGTTAACAGCATGACAACAGAGGAGCCTCTGAATAGATGGCTCACAACAATAACCCGATTTTTGTAACAATAACTATGTACAAGTATTGCAGACAATCCGCACTTGGGATGGGCGCCCAGCATCCACTACGGACTACGAGAAATAGAATTATCGGTAAGTAAATTCTTATTTTCTCTGACATCCTAGTGGATGCTGGGGAATCCGTAAGGACCATGGGGATTATACCAAAGCTCCCAAACGGGCGGGAGAGTGCGGATGATTCTGCAGCACCGAATGAGAGAACTCCAGGTCCTCCTCAGCCAGGGTATCAAATTTGTAGAATTTTGCAAACGTGTTTGCCCCTGACCAAGTAGCAGCTCGGCAAAGTTGTAAAGCCGAGACCCCTCGGGCAGCCGCCCAAGATGAGCCCACCTTCCTTGTGGAATGGGCTTTTACAGATTTAGGCTGCGGTAGTCCCACCGCAGAATGCGCCAGCTGAATAGTGCTATAAATCCAGCGCGCTATAGTCTGCTTAGAAGCAGGAGCACCCAGCTTGGTGGGTGCATACAGGATAAACAGCGAGTCAGTCTTTCTGACTCCAGCCGTCCTGGAAACATAAATTTTCAGGGCCCTGACTACGTCCAGCAACTTGGAATCCTCCAAGTCCCTAGTAGCCGCAGGCACCACAATAGGTTGGTTCAAGTGAAAAGCTGAGACCACCTTTGGGAGAAACTGAGGACGAGTCCTCAATTCTGCTCTATCCATATGGAAAATCAGATAAGGGCTTTTACAAGACAAAGCCGCCAATTCTGAAACCCGCCTGGCCGACGCCAGGGCCAACAGCATGACCACTTTCCACGTGAGATATTTTAAATCCACAGTCTTAAGTGGTTCGAACCAATGTGATTTCAAGAATGCCAAAACCACATTGGGATCGCAAGGTGCCACTGGGGGCACAAAAGGAGGCTGAATATGCAGTACTCCTTTGACAAAAGTCTGACCTTCAGGCAGTGAAGCCAGTTCTTTCTGGAAGAAAATCGACAGCGCCGAAATCTGTACCTTTATGGACCCCAATTTGAGGCCCAACGTCACCCCTGCTTGCAGGAAGTGCAGGAATCGACCCAGTTGAAATTCCTCCGTCGGGGCCTTCCTGGCCTCACACCAAGCAACATATTTTCGCCAAATGCGGTGATAATGTCTTGCGGTGACATCCTTCCTGGCTTTGATCAGGGTAGGGATGACTTCCTCCGGAATACCCTTTTCCTTCAGGATCCGGTGTTCAACCGCCATGCCGTCAAATGCAGCCGCGGTAAGTCTTGGAACAGACAGGGTCCCTGCTGCAGCAGGTCTTGTCTGAGCGGCAGAGGCCAAGGGTCCTCTGTAAGCATCTCTTGAAGTTCCGGGTACCAAGCTCTTCTTGGCCAATCCGGAACCACGAGTATGGTTTTCACTCCTCGCCTTTTTATTATTCTCAGTACCTTGGGTATGAGAGGTAGAGGAGGAAACACATAAACCGACTGGTATACCCATGATGTCACTAGAGCGTCCACCGCTATCGCCTGAGGGTCTCTTGACCGGGCGCAATATCTTTTTCAACTTCTTGTTGAGGCGGGACGCCATCATGTCTACCTGTGGTTTTTCCCACCGGTTGACCAGCATTTGGAAAACTTCTGGATGAAGTCCCCATTCTCCCGGGTGGAGGTCGTGCCTGCTGAGGAAGTCTGCTTCCCAGTTGTCCACTCCCGGAATGAACACTGCTGTCAGTGCTAACACACGATTCTCTGCCCATCGGAGAATCCTTGTGGCTTCTGCCATTGCCCTCCTGCTTCTTGTGCCGCCCTGTCTGTTTACATGGGCGACCGCCGTGATGTTGTCCGACTGGATCAGCACCGGCCGGTTCCGAAGCAGGGGTCTTGCCTGACTTAGGGCATTGTAAATAGCCCTTAGCTCCAGAATATTTATGTGAAGCGAAATCTCCTGATTTGACCACAGTCCTTGGAAATTTCTTCCCTGTGTGACTGCCCCCCAGCCCCGTAGGCTGGCATCCGTGGTTACCAGGACCCAGTCCTGTATTCCGAATCTGCGGCCCTCTAGTAGATGAGCCCTCTGCAGCCACCACAGCAGCGACACCCTGGTTCTTGCCGACAGGGTTATCCGCTGTTTCATCTGAAGATAGGACCCGGACCATTTGTCCAACCGGTCCCACTGGAAAGTCCTTGCGTGGAACCTTCCGAACGGAATGGCCTCGTACGAAGCTACCATTTTTCCCAGGACTCGTGTGCATTGATGTACCGACACTTGTCCCGGTTTTAGGATGTCTCTGACTAGAGATGACAACTCCTCGGCTTTTTCCACCGGAAGAAACTCTTTTCTGGTCTGTGTCCAGAATCATTCCCAGGAACAGAAGACGTGTCGTCGGGACCAGCTGTGACTTTGGAATATTGAGAATCCAGCCGTGCTGTTGTAGCAGTTCCCGAGAAAGTGCTACCCCCACTATTAACTGTTCCTTGGACCTCGCCTTTATCAGGAGATCATCCAAGTATGGGGTAATGGAAACTCCTTTCTTGCAAAGGGGTATCATCATTTCGGCCATTACCTTGGTAAAGACCCTCGGTGCCGTGGACAACCCAAACGGCAGCGTCTGGAACTGATAGTGACAGTCCTGTACCACACATCTGAGATACTCCTGGTGAGGAGGGTAAATGGGGACATGCAGGTACGCATCCTTGATGTCCAGGAGACCCTGTAATCCCCCTCGTCCAGGCTCGTAATAACCGCCCTGAGCGATTCCATCTTGAACTTGAATCTTCTGATATAAAAAATTCAAGTATTTTAATTTTAAGATGGGTCTCACCGAACCGTTCTGTTTCGGTACCACAACCATTGTGGAATAGTAACCCCTTCCTTGCTGAAGGAGAGGCACCTTGACAATCACTTATTGTGATTATAGTGTTGAATAGCCACCAACACCGCCTCCCTGGCCGAGGGAGGTGCCGGTAAGGCAGATTTTAGGAAACGGCGGGGGGAAGAACGTCTCGAACTCCAGCCTGTACCCCTGAGATACTACTTGAAGGACCCAGGGATCCATGTGAGAGAGCCCACTGGGCGCTGAAATTTCTGAGACGGGCCCCCACCATACCCGGGTCCGCCTGAGCAGCCCCAGCCCCATGCTGTGGGCTTACCGGACGCAGGGAGGACTTCTGCTCTTGGGAACTAGCTGTGTGCTGCAGCTTTTTCCTCTACCTTTGCCTCTCGGCAGAAAGGATGAGCCTCTAGCCCTCTTGCTTTTCTGGGGCCGAAAGGACTGTACTTGATGATATGGTGCTTTCTTTTGTTGTGGGGTAACCTGTGGCAAAAAGTCGATTTCCCAGCAATAGCTGTGGAAACGAGGTCTGAAAGACCCTCCCCAAACAGTTTAACCCCCTTATAGGGCAAACTTCCATGTGCCGATTCGAGTCGGCATTGCCTGACCATTGCCGAGTCCATAACCCCCGTCTGGCGGCAATGGACCTAGCGCTTATTTTTGATGCCAGCCGGCAAATATCCCTCTGTGCATCACGCATGTATAAGACCACGTCTTTTATATGCTCTATTGTCAGCAAAATATTGTCCCTATCCATAGTTATTTTTCGACAGGGAATCTGACCACGCAGCGGGAGCACTGCACATCCATGCCGAAGCAATGGCTGGTCGCAATATAATGTCCGAGTGTGTGACTATATCCTTTAGGGTAACCTCCTGCTTTCTATCAGCAGGTTCCTTCAGGGCGGCCGTTCCCGGAGACGGTAGTGCCACCTTTTCTGATAAGCGTGTAAACGCTGTATCTACCCTATGGTGTGTTTCCCCACGTGACCTATCCTCTGGCGGGAAAGGGTACGCTGCCAATAACCGTTTTGAAATTATCAATTTCTTACCGGGAGAAGACCACGCTTCCTCACACACCTCATTTAATTTCTCAGATGCAGGAAAAACTACTAATAGTTTTCTCTCACCAAACACAATACCCTTTTATGTGGTACCTGGGGTATTATCATAAATGTGTAATACATTTTTCATTGCCTCCATCATGTAACGGGTGGACCTATTTGGAGGGTACACTAGTCTCATCGTCGTCGACACTGGAGTCTGTATCCGTGTCGACATCTGTGTCTCTGAGGTAGCAGGCGTTTTTAGAGCCCCCCATGACATTTGAGACGCTGGAACAGGCCCAAGCTGAGTAGCCAGCTGTTCTGTGTCGTCGACCTTTTGTGTAAGGAGTTGACACTTTCAAGTAATCTTTCCATAAGTCCAACCACACCGGTGTCGACCCCGCAGGGGGTGGCAACACATTTACAGGCATTCGCTCCGCCTCCACCTCATTATCCTCCACATACATGTCGACACAGCCGTACTGACACACAGCACACACACAGGGAATGCTCTGACAGAGGACAGGACCCCACTAAGCCCTTTGGGGAGACAGAGGGAGAGTATGCCAGCACACACCAGGGCGCTATATAACACAGGGATATCACCTATAAAAGTGTTTTCCCTTATAGCTGCATATATTGTATACTGCGCCTAAATTGTGCCCCCCCTCTCTTTTTAACCCTTTCTGTAGTGTATTGACTGCAGGGGAGAGCCAGGGAGCTTCCCTCCAACGGAGCTGTGAGGGAAAAATGGCGCCAGTGTGCTGAAGGAGATAGCTCCACCCCTTTTTCGCAGACTTTTCTCCCGCATTTTTATGGATTCTGGCAGGGGTTAAAAAGCACCTATATAGCCTCTGGGGCTATATATGGTGCCAGTTTGCCAGCCAAGGTGTCAGTATTGCTGCTCAGGGCGCCCCCCCCCCAGCGCTGTGCGCTACCTTGGTGAAGAGAGATGTCTTCTGCCGCCGATTTTCCGGACCTCTTCTTGCTTCTGGCTCTGTAAGGGGGACGGCGGCGTGGCTCCGGGACCGAACACCAAGGACGGGCCTGCGGTCGATCCCTCTGGAGCTAATGGTGTCCAGTAGCCTAAGAAGCCCAAGCTAGCTGCAAGCAGGTAGGTTTGCTTCTTCTCCCCTTAGTCCCTCGGTGCAGTGAGCCTGTTGCCAGCAGGTCTCACTGAAAATAAAAAACCTAAATATATACTTTCTTATTAGAGGCTCAGGAGAGCCCCTAGTGTGCAACAGCCTCGGCCGGGCACAAAAATCTAACTGAGGCTTGGAGGAGGGTCATAGTGGGAGGAGCCAGTGCACACCAGGTGACCTAAAGCTTTCTTTAGTTGTGCCCAGTCTCCTGCGGAGCCGCTATTCCCCATGGTCCTTTCGGAGTTTCCAGCATCCACTAGGACGTCAGAGAAATGTTTTTGGGGACTATCCCACAATTATTATTTGATAAATAGGCCCCTATATATAGCCCTGCAATAACTTTTGCAAAAAAAATACATACTCTTTTGGGAGTATATTTATTAATAATCGGGAATTGTCCCAATAATTAAAATTTGTTACTGGCTCTTATAGTGGCAATAAGAAATGAAGGATCTCTGGAATGTACCACAGATCACTTGGGATACGCATCTCATGGGGATCCATCCGCTTGATACTCCACAGAAAGCTTGGTCTGAGCAAGGTTTCTGCACACTGGTTGCCCCATCATCTGACTGGAGAGCAAAAGGAGGCTAATGGATAGGCCCAGGTCTCAGCACCAACGACGTTTCGACCCTAACTGGTTAGACCAGTGAGCCTGTTTAGGACAATTCCAAAGACCCTGTTTTTCACCAGTTCCCTGGAGGTATGTAGAGATTTTGTACTTAGGTCATATGCCCCCTACACACACGGTGATCCGCTGCTGAGTTGCCCGATGCCCCGCCCCTCCACCCTGCTGCCTATTCTGCTTCTCCCTCTCCTGCTGCCTCAAGCTGCAAGGTCCCTGTCTCTTTACATACAGGACCTGTCTCCTCTCCAGAGAGCACAAACTTTGTCTCTCACATGAGGTAAAATCCTCTCCTCAGCTCCTGAGGTACCGCTCTCCTCATGTACCTCTACAATCTCCTCAACTAGAGATGGCTACTGAGTGAATGTCTCAACACACTGACTCGAATCTTGTAGATGTTCGAATGATTTGAGTCAGGAAAAGCTGAAGTGTCAAGACATGATACTCACTACAGCAGCCTCTCTCCCCAGTTCACACACACTCACATACAACACAGCGCAGCCCACATGTCTTTCTGCCAAGTTCTAAGTGACTCCCATGCTCAGGATCTGCCCCCTTGTCTCTCCCCCAGGCGATGGCTCTCCTCTCCTGATGAGTCCTGAGTGACTCCTGGGATTAGGATTCGCCCCCTTGTCTCTGCTCCGAGTCCTTCTGCAGTGCGATGCATTGAAGATGAGCTAGGGATGGCCATCGGTGTGTTCACCATCGATGGTGAAACTGTGAGTGACCATCGATGGTCACTAACAAGGGCGTAGCTACCATTGGTGCAGGTAGTGTAGCTGCTATGGGGCACAGAACCGAAAGAATCCCACCTTTCCTGTCACAGTTATATGTGTTATGCAGAAGGGAGTAGCTACCATAGGTGCAGGGACTGAAGCTACGGGGCCTGGAGCTGAGAGGGGCCACCCTCTCCTTCCCTGTCACAGTTACATGTGCTATATACATTTTACATAAGTAGATACATAAGGGCCCTTACAAACTTTTGCCTTTGTGCCTACAATACATCTAGTTATGCCCCTGGTCTTCATCATTGTGATGTGGTATAAAATGAGCGAAGGGCATTATAATGTGGCATAATATGAACTGTGGGCACTGTAATGTGGCACAATATCAAGTGGAGGCACTGTAATGTGGCATAATATGAACTGGGGCACTGTATGTCATAACAAGAGTTGGGGGTACTGTGTTATATAATGTGTACTGGCAGCACTACAATGGGAACTAGGGCATTACTATGATTCATAAAATATACTCGTGCACTACTATGGGGCATAACATTAACTAAGGCTCTACTATAGCTCAGGAAATCAACTAGGGCACCATCACAGGGCATACAATTTACAGCTGCTACAGATAGCTGTATCTCTAGAAGCATTTAAACAGGGGGCCCCTTCAACAATCTGGTTCTCTCCCATCGATGGCAAAACTATTCAACATCGTCCATAAACCATGGATGATTATGAATCATTGATGGTCGATGGCCATCCCTGAGGTGAGCCGTGAGCTGAGACACTGTGTTGAGCCACTCCACTGAGCTGAATCACATGACTCGATGCACACCAGTGTCTCAGCTTGCCTATCTCGATCTTCAACTGCTGCCTATTGCAGGCTCCTCCCCCCTGCTCAGGGCTCATGGCAGTGATTTCTAACTGCACAGGGAGTTTCTAGAAAAGTCTCTGGCACTTTCTCTGCTCGTGTACATTTCTTATGTATATTTGCACAATAATACATTAAATAGACATCTTTTAATAATAAACAGTACTTTATATTATACAGTACAAACTGTAAATGTACTCTGCCTCTTTCCCATAACTCCCATTATGTGGATGGAGGTTACATACAGAGCCGTCCCTAACCAATATGATGCCCTAGGCAAGATTTTGGCTGGTGCTCCCTTGCACAGATGCTAGTTCCGCCTCTGACCCTGTACCTCTTTCCCAGCGCCATCACCCCTCACCCATACCAGTCCTCGTTTTGGTGCTCTTAACCCCTATATTTTAAATAGAAACAGTGTGCACATTCATTGCCAGCCCAAAGTGGTGAATGTTCTTGCTGGGAAGGGGCATGGCCACACAATAATACCTCTAGTTAAAATAACGCCACACAGTACTGCAACTTTATTCACATTATATCATGCAATAGTGTCTCTTATTCTCGTTACATCACACGGTTGTACCACATTACTCCTCACAGTAGTGCCCCTTATTCACATTACACCACACCATATTGCTCTTTATTCACATTAGACCACGCAGTAGTGCCCTTTCTTTACGTTACGCCACAAAGTACTGTAGTACACCTTATACACATAATGCCGCACATCAGTAATGCATTTCGTATGCAGATAGAACCGCAGTCACACACAGAATATAGGCATGCTGCATATCAATTGAATCAGCAGAAGCTGCTTGTGACCCTAGGTATTCCAAATGCCCTATGCATTTGCCTAGTTTGCCTATGCCTAGGATCGGCTCTGGTTACATAGACATTAATCACCTTTAGTATGAGCAATAATACCCAGCCATCCTCTTCTACCTTTCCTATTCTCAAACTCTACCAACTGAGCAAGATTTACCAGCCCAGAATGACGTAAACGTGTTGGAATTGACGCTGCAGTATGTAATACAAACAGCGGGCGTGACACAGACATCTACAATGCAGTGACAGTGTGTTATTGCCTCTGCATCTACGTCACACCACGCAGGCGTACCAGCTGTGCCCACGCAGAGAGTCGCAGGGACGCACTCACACAGACAAACGTATTGAAAATGTATTAGGCAAAAGTATGCAATTTTATGAGGCAACCCTCACAAATCTTGTGGAGAACCAAGGAGTATCAAAAGAGTAGGTCACCGTCTACATCTCGTCCCCTTCCCAGTGAATGGGCGTGGCAGCCTGGAGGCCTAATAGTGGAAAGTGCCTGGCCCCTCCCCCATAGTAATCAGCTGTATCTCCCCTTTTGTAACTCTCATTAAGGAGACCATTTTACAGTTGTCAGGTATGCTCAACTTGCCCCTGACTCTAAGGAGTCTATTCATCATCACTTCATTTATACAAAAGCAGATGAAAATTAACATTTATTTTACACACATTTCTTAAAATTAAGTCAGAGCCATTGAGATGGCGTACTGCTCCTGAATCTGGTCACAAGCTGCAGTTTACACAGCAGCTTATACAGGAAAAGGATCTTTTCAGATCCCTTCCCACTGCCAATGGCTGCCTGAGCCACTCCTCGGCCAACGCCATCCAATCTCCCTCTGTGGCACCTGAAGTCATCAATCCAATTACAGTATCACCTTATATTATACACTTTAGAACCCGCTGGTGCTAAAGTGTATGGTGCACACCCAATCAGTGGCACACACTCTTGCCTGGACACTTGCTGGAGCTGCACAGTGTATGGAGCACACCTGACACACACTGCTGTGACTCCTGCTGCCGTGACCCCCGCTGCTGTGACCCCAGCTGCTGTGACCCCCACTGCTGCCGTGACCCCCGCTGCTGTGACTCCTGCAGCTAAGCTGCTGTGACCCCTGCTACTCCAAGGTCATATTTATGGTGGCAGGCGTAGGATGGGAACTTTTACATATATGCAGTATTGCTGAATGTTACTAGATAGCAACCGGTGGTAATAATCTGAACCCCATTCTTCTCACTCTGTTACTTCTTTATCTGCAGGTGGATTTAGGCAGAGCACCCTCATTAAACCAGAACATGATCGATTTCTTCATCCCTTTTCTGCCACTGGAGCGTCACCATGTGGAAATGTGCAGCAAGGAAGAGCTACGACGGGATGGGCAGCAGGAGGATAGAAATATAATAGACAGAGTGGCAGATATGCTACAGTATGACCCAAAGGAATACAAATTATTTTCTGGCATTGGCTGCAAGCATGTTCCATCGAGAGTGACCCTGGTACTCAAGCCCTGCCACCTGACTACTCCACCCGGCTGCCAGTCACAGATTACACATGAGCATTGTCACTAGTCAGTTGCAGTAATGTAAAGGTTACTCTAACACAGTTTCTGGGACATTTTGGACAAGCGCTCCCAGGAGAGTGGACAACCTCCTGCATCCTGCCCACTTCTCAGATAAAGTGGGCGGGAGGCGCGATGACAGAATTAGCGATGAATTGATTCATTGTGGCCCCAAATCCTGTAATGTGATGACGGGTATCGTGATGTCCCCCAGACTCTGGGCCTAATTCAGACCTCATCGCTGCAGCAAACTTTTTCTCTAATGGGCAAAACCATGTGCACTGCAGGGGGGGGCAGATATAACATGTGCAGAGAGAGATAGATTTGGGTGGGGTGTGTTCAAACTGAAATCTAAATTGCAGTGTAAAAATAAAGCAGCCACTATTTTCCCTACACAGAAACAATATAACCCACCCAAATCTAACTCTCTCTGGACATGTAATATCTGCCCCTCTGCAGTGCGCATGGTTTTTCCCATTAGAGAAGGATTTTGCTGCTGTGATCAGCTCTGAATTAGGCGGGTCATTCCGAGTTGATCGCTCGCTTGCTACTCTTAGCAGCCGTGCAAACGCATAGTCGCCGCCCACGGGGGAGTGTATTTTCGCTTTGCGCGTGTGTGCGAACACTTGTACAGCCGAGCAGGACAAAAAAGTTTTTTGCAGTTCTCAGTAGCTCTGGACTTACTCAGCCCTTGCGATCACTTCAGTCTTTTTGGTCCCAGAATTGACGTCAGACACCCGCCCTGCAAACGCTTGGACATGCCTACGTTTTCCCAAACACTCCCTGAAAACAGTCAGTTGACACCCATAAATGCCCTCTTCCTGTCAATCCCCTTGCGATTGGCTGTACGAATGGATTCTTTGTTAAAGCCATCACCCAGCAAAGATCCGCTTTGTACCCGTACGACGCGCGTGCGCATTGCAGAGCATACGCATGTGCAGTAGTAACCTGTTCGCTGCGCTGCAAAAAACAGCAGAGAGCGATCAAATCTGAATGACCCCCTAGGCCCTTTATCCTGTCTGTTACTACCCAGTCCATGTTTTACTGCTGTTTGGTCACAATTGTAAAGCATTACAGATTATGCCAGTGCTGTATAATTGATTATGGCCATATATGTTTGCTGAGCTCTACCTTGAAGAAGGTTCTCCAGAAGGACCGAAACGTTGATGATGTGTGAATAAAGTTACACTTAACCTGTTTAATGCTGAGTGCCCTCTCTGCCATTCACTATAACATTGTGACCTGGCCAGGATTCATTGGGAAAGCACCCCCATAGTTGTGACGAGGATCTGTGAGTGCAAGCATACATACACATACATATCTTATGCTACAGGAATGCAGTTCAATACTATATTTCCAGAAATCAGAAGATCCCTCACTGGCTGGACTTTCATCTTAGGGATAACAAACTAATGCCAGGAGTCCCTCTCCAGAAACAATTGCGAGTTAGTAGCCCATAAGCTACTATAGGGTAACACCATCTGTAGAGGGCACTATCCTGTTGATGGAAAACCTCGGAATGCTTTACGGTTATCCCCTGAAAATGTCTGTTTTTGGGGACTATTCCACAATTATTATTTGATAAATAGGCCCCTATATATAGCCCTGCAATAACTTTTGCAAAAAAAATACATACTCTTTTGGGAGTATATTTATTAATAATCGGGAATTGTCCCAATACTTAAACTCTGTTACTGGCTCTTATAGTGGCAATAAGAAATGAAGGATCTCTGGAATGTACCACAGATCACTTGGGATACGCATCTCATGGGGATCCATCCGCTTGATACTCCACAGAAAGCTTGCTCTGAGCAAGGTTTCTGCACACTGGTTACCCCATCATCTGACTGGAGAGCAAAAGGAGGCTAATAGACAGGCTAATGGACAGGACCAGGTCTCAGCACCAACGACGTTCTGACCCTAACTGTTTAGACCAGTTGGCCTATTTAGGACAATTCCAAAGACCCTGTTTTTCACCAGTTCCCTGGAGGTATGCAGAGATTTTGTACTTAGGTCGTATGCCCCCTACACACACGGTGATCCGCTGCTGAGTTGCCCGATGCCCCGCCCCTCCACCCTGCTGCCTATTCTGCTTCTCCCTCTCCTGCTGCCTCAAGCTGCAAGGTCCCTGTCTCTTTACATACAGGACCTGTCTCCTCTCCAGAGAGCACAAACTTTGTCTCTCACATGAGGTAAAATCCTCTCCTCAGCTCCTGAGGTACCGCTCTCCTCAGGTACCTCTACAATCTCCTCAACTAAAGATGGCTACTGAGTGAATGTCTCAACACACTGACTCGAATCTTGTAGATGTTCGAATGATTTGAGTCAGGAAAAGCTGAAGTGTCAAGACATGATACTCACTACAGCAGCCTCTCTCCCCAGTTCACACACACTCACATACAACACAGCGCAGCCCACATGTCTTTCTGCCAAGTTCTAAGTGACTCCCATGCTCAGGATCTGCCCCCTTGTCTCTCCCCCAGGCGATGGCTCTCCTCTCCTGATGAGTCCTGAGTGACTCCTGGGATTAGGATTCGCCCCCTTGTCTCTGCTCCGAGTCCTTCTGCAGTGCGATGCATTGAAGATGAGCTAGGGATGGCCATCGGTGTGTTCACCATCGATGGTGAAACTGTGAGTGACCATCGATGGTCACTAACAAGGGCGTAGCTACCATTGGTGCAGGTAGTGTAGCTGCTATGGGGCACAGAACCGAAAGAGGCCCACCTTTCCTGTCACAGTTATATGTGTTATGCAGAAGGGAGTAGCTACCATAGGTGCAGGGACTGAAGCTACGGGGCCTGGAGCTGAGAGGGGCCACCCTCTCCTTCCCTGTCACAGTTACATGTGCTATATATATTTCTCTGACGTCCTAAGTGGATGCTGGGCCTCCGTCAGGACCATGGGGAATAGCGGCTCCGCAGGAGACAGGGCACAAAAGTAAAAGCTTTAGGATCAGGTGGTGTGCACTGGCTCCTCCCCCTATGACCCTCCTCCAAGCCTCAGTTTGTTCTTTGTGCCCGGCCGAGAAGGTTGCAATCTAGGTGGCTCTCCTAAAGAGCTGCTTAGAGTAAAAGTTTTGTTAGGTTTTTTATTTTCAGTGAGTCCTGCTGGCAACAGGCTCACTGCAACGAGGGACTTAGGGGAGAAGAAGTGAACTCACCTGCGTGCAGGATGGATTGGCTTCTTAGGCTACTGGACACTAGCTCCAGAGGGATCGAACACAGGCCCAGCCATGGAGTCCGGTCCCGGAGCTGCGCCGCCGGCCCCCTTACAGATGCTGAAGAGAGAAGAGGTCCAGAAATCGGCGGCTGAAGACTTCTCAATCTTCTTAAGGTAGCGCACAGCACTGCAGCTGTGCGCCATTGCTCTCAGCACACTTCACACCAACGGTCACTGAGGGTGCAGGGCGCTGGGGGGGGGCGCCCTGGGCAGCAATGAAAGTACCTATGCTGGCTAAAAATACATCACATATAGCCTCTGGGGCTATATGGATGTATTTAACCCCTGCCAGGTTGTCAAAAAAACGGGAGAAGAAGCCCGCCGAAAAGGGGGCGGGGCCTATTCTCCTCAGCACACAGCGCCATTTTCCCTCACAGAAATGCTGGTGGGAAGGCTCCCAGGCTCTCCCCTGCACTGCACTACAGAAACAGGGTTAAAACAGAGAGGGAGGGGCACTTATTTGGCGATATTTATATATATATATTAAGATGCTATAAGGGAAAACACTTATATAAGGTTGTCCCTGTATAATTATAGCGTTTTGGTGTGTGCTGGCAAACTCTCCCTCTGTCTCCCCAAAGGGCTAGTGGGGTCCTGTCCTCTATCAGAGCATTCCCGGTGTGTGTGCTGTGTGTCGGTACGTGTGTGTCGACATGTATGAGGACGATGTTGGTGAGGAGGCGGAGCAATTGCCTGTAATGGTGATGTCACTCTCTAGGGAGTCGACACCGGAATGGATGGCTTATTTAGGGAATTACGTGATAATGTCAACACGCTGCAAAGTCGGTTGACGACATGAGATGGCCGGCAAACCAATTAGTACCTGTCCAGGCATCTCAAAACACCGTCAGGGGCTTTAAAACGCCCATTTACCTCAGTCGGTCGACACAGACACAGACACGGACACTGAATCCAGTGTCGACGGTGAAGAAACAAACGTATTCTCCATTAGGGCCACACGTTACATGTTAAGGGCAATGAAGGAGGTGTTACATATTTCTGATACTACAAGTACCACAAAAAAGGGTATTATGTGGGAGTGAAAAAACTACCGGTAGTTTTTCCTGAATCAGATAAATTAAATGAAGTGTGTGATGATGCGTGGGTTTACCCCGATAGCAAATATTGGCGTTATACCCTTTCCCGCCAGAAGTTAGGGTGCGTTGGGAAATACCCCTTAGGGTGGATAAGGCGCTCACATGCTTATCAAAACAAGTGGCGTTACCGTCTCCAGATACGGCCGCCCTCAAGGAGCCAGCTGATAGGAAGCTGGAAAATATCCTAAAAAGTATATACACACATACTGTTGTTATACTGCGACCAGCGATCGCCTCAGCCTGGATGTGCAGTGCTGGGGTGGCTTGGTCGGATTCCCTGACTGAAAATATTGATACCCTTGACAGGGGCAGTATTTTATTTATATAGAGCATTTAATAGGATGCATTTCTATATATGCGAGATGCACAGAGGGATATTTGCACTCTGGCATCAAGATAAGTACGATGTACATATCTGCCAGAAGATGTTTATGGACACGACAGTGGTCAGGTGATGCAGTTCCAAACGGCACATGGAAGTATTGCCGTATAAAGGGGAGGAGTTATTTGGGGTCGGTCCATCGGACCTGGTGGCCACGGCAACAGCTGGGAAATCCAACCTTTTTACCCCAAGTCACATCTCAGCAGAAAAAGACACCGTCTTTTCAGCCTCAGTCCTTCCGTTCCCATAAGGGCAAGCGGGCAAAAGGCCAGTCATATCTGCCCAGGGATAGAGGAAAGGGAAGAAGACTGCAGCAGGCAGCCCCTTCCCAGGAACAGAAGCCCTCCACCGCTTCTGCCAAGTCCTCAGCATGACGCTGGGGCCGTACAAGCGGACTCAGGTGAGGTGAGGGGGTCGTCTCAAGAGTCTCAGCGCGCAGTGGGCTCACTCGCAAGTGGAACCCTAGATCGTACAAGTATTATCCCAGGGGTACAGATTGGAGATTCGAGACGTCTTCTCCTCGCAGGTTCCTGAAGTCTGCTTTACCAACGTCTTCCTCCGACAGGGAGGCAGTATTGGAAACAATTCACAAGCTGTATTCCCAGCAGGTGATAATCAAAGTACCCCTCCTACAACAAGGAAAAGGGTATTATTATTCCACACTATATTGTGGTACTGAAGCCACTCGGCTCGGTGAGACCTATTCTAAATCTGAAATCTTTGAACACTTACATACAAAGGTTCAAATCAAGATGGAGTCACTCAGAGCAGTGATAGCGAACCAGGAAGAAGGGGACTATATGGTGTCCCTGGACATCAAGCATTACCTCCATGTCCAAATTTGCCCTTCTCACCAAGGGTACCTCAGGTTCATGGTACAGAACTGTCACTATCAGTTTCAGACGCTGCCGTTTGGATTGTCCACGGCACCCTGGGTCTTTACCAAGGTAATGGCCGAAATGATGATTCTTCTTCAAAGAAAAAGGCGTCTTAATTATCCCTTACTTGGACGATCTCCTGATAAGGGCAAGGTCCAGAGAACAGTTGGAGGTCGGAATAGCACTATCTAAAGTAGTTCTACGACAGCACGGCTGGATTCTAAATATTCCAAAATCGCAGCTGTTTCCGACGATACGTCTGCTGTTCCTAGGGATGATTCTGGGCACAGTCCAGAAAAAGGTGTTTCTCCCGGAGGAGAAAGCCAGGGAGCTATCCGAGTCAGAAACCTCCTAAAACCAGGCCAAGTATCAGTGCATCAATGCACAAGAGTCCTGGGAAAAATGGTGGCTTCTTACGAAGCGATTCCATTCGGCAGATTTCACGCAAGAAATTTTCAGGGGGATCTGCTGGACGAATGGTCCGGATCGCATCTTCAGATGCATCAGCGGATAATCCTGTCTCCAAGGACAAGGGGGTCTCTTCTGTGGGGGCTGCAGAGTGCTTATCTTCTAGAGGGCAGCACATTCGGCATTCAGGACTGTGTTCTGGTGACCACGGATGCCAGCCTGAGAGGCTGGGGAGCAGTCACACAGGAAAGAAATTTCCAAGGAGTGTGGTCAAGTCTGGAGACTTCTTCCACATAAATATCATCAACAATTGTCACACATACTGAGATAATACATTATCACCGATGGCCACACATACTGAGATAATATATCATCACCGATGGCCACACACACTGAGATAATTAATCATCACCGATGGCCACACACACTGAGGTAATATATCATCATCGATGGTCACACATACTGAGATAATATATCAACACCGATGGCCACACATACTGACATAATATATCATCACCGATGGCCACACATACTAACATAATATATCATCACCGATGGCCACACATACTGACATAATATATCATCACCGATGGCCACACACAATGAGATAATATATAATCACCAATGGTCACACACACTGAGATAATATATCATCACCGATGGCCACACACACTGAGATAATATATCATCCCCGATGGCCACACACATTGAGATAGTATATCATCCCCGATGCCCACACATGCTGAGATAATATATCATCACCGATGGCCACACATACTGAGATAATATATCATCACCGATTGTCACACACACTGAGATAATATATCATCACCGATGGCCACACATACTGAGATAATATATCGTCACCGATGGTCACACGTACTGAGATAATATGTCATCACCTATGGTCACACACACTGAGATAATTAATCATCACCGATGGCCACACACACTGAGATAATATATCATCACCGATGGCCACACATGCTGAGATAATATGTCATCACCGATGGACACACATACTGAGATAATATATCATCACCGATGGTCACACATACTGAGATAATACATTATCACCGATGGACACACATACTGAGATAATATATCATCACCGATTGTCACACATACTGAGATAATACATTATCACCGATGTCCACACATACTGAGATAATATATCGTCACCGATGGTCACACATACTGAGATAATATGTCTTTACCTATGGTCACACACACTGAGATAATTAATCATCACCGATGGCCACACACACTGAGATAATATATCATCATCGATGGTCACACATACTGAGATTATATGTCATCACCGATGGTCACACACAATGAGAAAATATATCATCACCAATGGCCACACATACTGACATAATATATCATCACCGATGGCCACACATACTGAGATAATATATCATCACCGATGGTCACACATACTGAGATAATATGTCATCACCGATGGTCACACACACCGAGATAATATATCATCACCGATGGCCACACACACTGAGATAATTAATCATCACCGATGGCCACACACACTGAGATAATATATCATCACCGATGGCCACACACATTGAGATAATATATCATCACCGATGGCTACACATGCCAAGATACTATATCATCACAAGTTAAATTATCACACATACTGAGATAATATATCATCACCGATGGCCATACATACTGAGATAATATATCATCACCGATGGCCACACATACTGAGATAATATATCATCACCGATGGCCACACATGCCAAGATACTATATCCTCACCAGTTATCACACATACTGAGAAAATATATCATCACCGATGGCCATACATACTGAGATAATATATCATCACCGATGGCCGCACATACTGAGATAATTTATCATCACCGATGGTCACACATACTGAGATAATATATCATCACCGATGGCCACACACACTGAGATAATATATCATCCCCCGATGGCCACACACATTGAGATAGTATATCATCCCCGATGCCCACACATACTGAGATAATATGTCATTACCGATGGACACACGTACTGAGATAATATATCATCACCGATGGTCACACATACTGAGATTATATATCATCACCTATTGTCACACATACTGAGATAAGACATTATCACCGATGTCCACACATACTGAGATAATATGTCATCACCTATGGTCACACACACTGAGATAATTAATCATCACCGATGGCCACACACACTGAGATAATATATCATCACCGATGGTCACACATACTGAGATAATATGTCATCACCGATGGTCACACACAATGAGATAATATATCATCACCGATGGCCACACATACTGACATAATAAATCATCACCGATGGCCACACATACTGAGATAATATATCATCACCAATGGTCACACATACTGAGATAATATGTCATCATCGATGGTCACACACACCGAGATAATATATCATCACCGATGGCCACACACACTGAGATAATTAATTATCACCGATGGCCACACATACTGAGATAATATATCATCACCAGTTATCACACATACTGAAATAATATATCATCACCGATGGCCATACATACTGAGATAATATATCATCACCGATGGCCACACATACTGAGATAATATATCATCACCGATGGCCACACATGCCAAGATACTATATCATCACCAGTTATCACACATACTGAGATAATATATCATCACCGATGGCCATACATACTGAGATAATATATCATCACCGATGGCCACACATACTGAGATAATATATCATCACCGATGGCCACACATGCCAAGATACTATATCATCACCAGTTATCACACATACTGAGAAAATATATCATCACCGATGGCCATACATACTGAGATAATATATCATCACCGATGGCCGCACATACTGAGATAATATATCATCACCGATGGTCACACATACTGAGATAATGTCATCACCGATGGTCACACATACTGAGATAATATATCATCACCGATGGCCACACATACTGACATAATATATCATCAACGATTGTCACACATACTGAGATAATACAAAATCACCGATGGCCACACATACTGAGATAATATATCATCACCGATGGCCACACACACTGAGATAATTAATCATCACCGATGGCCACACACACTGAGGTAATATATCATCATCGATGGTCACACATACTGAGATAATATATCAACACCGATGGCCACACATACTAACATAATATATCATCACCGATGGTCACACATACTGACATAATATATCATCACCGATGGCCACACACAATGAGATAATATATAATCACCAATGGTCACACACACTGAGATAATATATCATCACCGATGGCCACACACACTGAGATAATATATCATCCCCGATGGCCACACACATTGAGATAGTATATCATCCCCGATGCCCACACATGCTGAGATAATATATCATCACCGATGGCAACACATACTGAGATAATATATCATCACCGATTGTCACACATACTGAGATAATACATTATCACCGATGGCCACACATACTGAGATAATATATCGTCACCGATGGTCACACATACTGAGATAATATGTCATCACCTATGGTCACACACACTGAGATAATTAATCATCACCGATGGCCACACACACTGAGATAATATATCATCACCGATGGCCACACATGCTGAGATAATATGTCATCACCGATGGACACACATACTGAGATAATATATCATCACCGATGGTCACACATACTGAGATAATATATCATCACCGATTGTCACACATACTGAGATAATACATTATGACCGATGTCCACACATACTGAGATAATATATCGTCACCGATGGTCACACATACTGAGATAATATGTCTTTACCTATGGTAACACACACTGAGAAAATTAATCATCACCGATGGTCGCACATACTGAGATAATATGTCATCACCGATGGTCACACACAATGAGATAATATATCATTACCGATGGCCACACATACTGACATAATATATCATCACCGATGGCCACACATACTGAGATAATATATCATCACCGATGGTCACACATACTGAGATAATATGTCATCACCGATGGTCACACACACCGAGATAATATATCATCACCGATGGCCACACACACTGAGATAATTAATCATCACCGATGGCCACACACACTGAGATAATATATCATCACCGATGGCCACACACATTGAGATAATATATCATCACCGATGGCCACACATGCCAAGATACTATATCATCACCAGTTAACTTATCACACATACTGAGATAATATATCATCACCGATGGCCATACATACTGAGATAATATATCATCACCGATGGCCACACATACTGAGATAATATATCATCACTGATGGCCACACATGCCAAGATACTGTATCCTCACCAGTTATCACACATACTGAGAAAATATATAATCACCGATGGCCATACATACTGAGATAATATATCATCACCGATGGCCGCACATACTGAGATAATATATCATCACCGATGGTCACACATACTGAGATAATATGTCATCACCGATGGTCACACATACTGAGATAATATATCATCACCGATGGCCACACATACTGACATAATATATCATCAACGATTGTCACACATACTGAGATAATAAATTATCACCGATGGCCACACATACTGAGATAACATATCATCACCGATGGCCACACACACTGAGTTAATTAATCATCACCGATGGCCACACACACTGAGGTAATATATCATCACCGATGGTCACACATACTGAGATAATATATCAACACCGATGGCCACACATACTGACATAATATATCATCACCGATGGCCACACATACTAACATAATATATCATCACCGATGGCCACACATACTGACATAATATATCATCACCGATGGCCACACACAATCAGATAATATATCATCACCAATGGTCACACACACTGAGATAATATATCATCACCAATGGTCACACATACTGAGATAATATATCATCACCGATGGCCACACACACTAAGATAATGGCCCTCATTCCGAGTTGTTCGCTCGCAAGGCGATTTTAGCAGAGTTACACACGCTAAGCCGCCGCCTACTGGGAGTGAATCTTAGCTTCTTAAAATTGCGAACGATGTATTCGCAATATTGCGATTACAAACTACTTAGCAGTTTCAGAGTAGCTTCAGACTTACTCGGCATCTGCGATCAGTTCAGTGCTTGTCGTTCCTGGTTTGACGTCACAAACACACCCAGCGTTCGCCCAGACACTCCTCCGTTTCTCCAGCCACTCCTGCGTTTTTCCCGGAAACGGTAGCGTTTTCATCCACACGCCCATAAAACGCCGTGTTTCCGCCCAGTAACACCCATTTCCTGTCAATCACATTACGTTCGCCGGAGCGAAGAAAAAGCCGTGAGTAAAAAAACTATCTTCATAGCAAAATTACTTGGCGCAGTCGCAGTGCGAACATTGCGCATGCGTACTAAGCAGAAAAACGCTGCGATGCGAAGAAAATTACCGAGCGAACTACTCGGAATGAGGGCCAATATATCATCCCCGATGGCCACACACATTGAGATAGTATATCATCCCCGATGCCCACACATACTGAGATAATATGTCTTTACCTATGGTCACACACACTGAGATAATTAATCATCACGATGGCCACACATACTGACATAATATATCATCAACGATTGTCACACATACTGAGATAATACATTATCACCGATGGCCACACATACTGAGATAATATATCATCACCGATGGCCACACACACTGAGATAATTAATCATCACCGATGGCCACACACACTGAGGTAATATATAATCATCGATGGTCACACATACTGAGATAATATATCAACACCGATGGCCACACATACTGACATAATATATCATCACCGATGGCCACACATACTAACATAATATATCATCACCGATGGCCACACATACTGACATAATATATCATCACCGATGGCCACACACAATGAGATAATATATAATCACCAATGGTCACACACACTGAGATAATATATCATCACCGATGGCCACACACACTGAGATAATATATCATCCCCGATGGCCACACACATTGAGATAGTATATCATCCCCGATGCCCACACATGCTGAGATAATATATCATCACCGATGGCCACACATACTGAGATAATATATCATCACCGATTGTCACACACACTGAGATAATATATCATCACCGATGGCCACACATACTGAGATAATATATCGTCACCGATGGTCACACGTACTGAGATAATATGTCATCACCTATGGTCACACACACTGAGATAATTAATCATCACCGATGGCCACACACACTGAGATAATATATCATCACCGATGGCCACACATGCTGAGATAATATGTCATCACCGATGGACACACATACTGAGATAATATATCATCACCGATGGTCACACATACTGAGATAATACATTATCACCGATGGACACACATACTGAGATAATATATCATCACCGATTGTCACACATACTGAGATAATACATTATCACCGATGTCCACACATACTGAGATAATATATCGTCACCGATGGTCACACATACTGAGATAATATGTCTTTACCTATGGTCACACACACTGAGATAATTAATCATCACCGATGGCCACACACACTGAGATAATATATCATCATCGATGGTCACACATACTGAGATTATATGTCATCACCGATGATCACACACAATGAGAAAATATATCATCACCAATGGCCACACATGGGCCCTCATTCCGAGTTGTTCGCTCTGTATTTTTCATCGCATCGCAGCGATTTTCCGCATAATGCGCATGCGCAATGTTCGCAATGCGGCTGCGCCAAGTAACTTTACTATGAAGAAAGTAACTTTACTCACTGCTTTTTCATCGCTCCGACGATCGCATTGTGATTGACAGGAAATGGGTGTTACTGGGCGGAAACATGGCGTTTGAGGGGCGTGTGGCTGAAAACGCTACCGTTTCCGGAAAAAACGCAGGCGTGTCCGGAGAAACGGTGGGAGTGCTTGGGCGAACGCTGGGTGTGTTTCTGACGTCAGCCGGGACCGAAAAGCACTGAACTGATCGCACAGGCAGAGTAAGTCTGAAGCTACTCTAAAACTGCTAACTCGTTTTTGATCGCAATTTTGCGCCTACATCGGTCGCACATTTAAGAAGCTAAGATTCACTCCCAGTAGGCGTAGGCTTAGCGTGTGTAACTCTGCTAAAATCGCCTTGCGAGCGATCAACTCGGAATGAGGGCCATACTGACATAATATATCATCACCGATGGCCACACATACTGAGATAATATATCATCACCGATGGTCACACATACTGAGATAATATGTCATCACCGATGGTCACACACACCGAGATAATATATCATCACCGATGGCCACACACACTGAGATAATTAATCATCACCGATGGCCACACACACTGAGATAATATATCATCACCGATGGCCACACACATTGAGATAATATATCATCACCGATGGCTACACATGCCAAGATACTATATCATCACAAGTTAAATTATCACACATACTGAGATAATATATCATCACCGATGGCCATACATACTGAGATAATATATCATCACCGATGGCCACACATACTGAGATAATATATCATCACCGATGGCCACACATGCCAAGATACTATATCCTCACCAGTTATCACACATACTGAGAAAATATATCATCACCGATGGCCATACATACTGAGATAATATATCATCACCGATGGCCGCACATACTGAGATAATTTATCATCACCGATGGTCACACATACTGAGATAATATATCATCACCGATGGCCACACACACTGAGATAATATATCATCCCCGATGGCCACACACATTGAGATAGTATATCATCCCCGATGCCCACACATACTGAGATAATATGTCATTACCGATGGACACACGTACTGAGATAATATATCATCACCGATGGTCACACATACTGAGATTATATATCATCACCTATTGTCACACATACTGAGATAAGACATTATCACCGATGTCCACACATACTGAGATAATATGTCATCACCTATGGTCACACACACTGAGATAATTAATCATCACCGATGGCCACACACACTGAGATAATATATCATCACCGATGGTCACACATACTGAGATAATATGTCATCACCGATGGTCACACACAATGAGATAATATATCATCACCGATGGCCACACATACTGACATAATAAATCATCACCGATGGCCACCCATACTGAGATAATATATCATCACCAATGGTCACACATACTGAGATAATATGTCATCATCGATGGTCACACACACCGAGATAATATATCATCACCGATGGCCACACACACTGAGATAATTAATTATCACCGATGGACACACATACTGGGATAATATATCATCACCAGTTATCACACATACTGAAATAATATATCATCACCGATGGCCATACATACTGAGATAATATATCATCACCGATGGCCACACATACTGAGATAATATATCATCACCGATGGCCACACATGCCAAGATACTATATCATCACCAGTTATCACACATACTGAGATAATATATCATCACCGATGGCCATACATACTGAGATAATATATCATCACCGATGGCCACACATACTGAGATAATATATCATCACCGATGGCCACACATGCCAAGATACTATATCATCACCAGTTATCACACATACTGAGAAAATATATCATCACCGATGGCCATACATACTGAGATAATATATCATCACCGATGGCCGCACATACTGAGATAATATATCATCACCGATGGTCACACATACTGAGATAATGTCATCACCGATGGTCACACATACTGAGATAATATATCATCACCGATGGCCACACATACTGACATAATATATCATCAACGATTGTCACACATACTGAGATAATATATCATCACCGATGGCCACACACACTGAGATAATTAATCATCACCGATGGCCACACACACTGAGGTAATATATCATCATCGATGGTCACACATACTGAGATAATATATCAACACCGATGGCCACACATACTGACATAATATTTCTCTAACGTCCTAGTGGATGCTGGGGACTCCGTCAGGACCATGGGGAATAGCGGGCTCCGCAGGAGACAGGGCACATCTAAAAAGCTCTTTAGGTCACATGGTGTGTACTGGCTCCTCCCCCTATGACCCTCCTCCAAGCCTCAGTTAGGTTTCTGTGCCCGTCCGAGTAGGGTGCAACCTGGATGGCTCTCTTATAGAGCTGTTTAGAAAAGTTATTTTTAGGTTAAATATCAGTGATTCCTGCTGGCGACAGGATCACTGCTACGTGGGACTTAGGGGGAGAGACTGGTAACTCACCTGCGTGCAGGAGGATTGCAGTCTTGGCTACTGGACACTGAGCTCCAGAGGGAGTCGGAACACAGGTCAGCCTGGGGTTCGTCCCGGAGCCGCGCCGCCAATCCCCCTTACAGACGCTGAAGACGGCGGAGACGGAGGTCCGGTGACAGGCGGCAGAAGGCTTCTCAGTCTTCATAGAGGTAGCGCACAGCACTGCAGCTGTGCGCCATTGTTGTCTCACAGGCTCACTGACACGGTCACGGAGGGTGCAGGGCGCTGCTGGGGGCGCCCTGGGCAGCAATATAAATACCTAATTTGGCAAAAGAAATACATCACATATAGCCATTAAGGCTATATGTATGTATTTTAACCCAGGCCAGTATTAAAGAAACCGGGAGGAAAAGCCCGCCGAGAAAGGGGCGGAGCTTATTCTCCTCAGCACACAGGCGCCATTTTCCTGCCCAGCTCCGCTGGTGAGGAAGGCTCCCACTCTCCCCTGCACTGCACTACAGAAACAGGGTTAAAAAGAAGGGGGGCATAAATTGGCGATATATATATATATATTAAGAGCGCATATATAGAAACAACACCTTCTAGGGTTGTTATATACATTATGGCGTTTTTGGTGTGTGCTGGCAAACTCTCCCTCTGTCTCCCCAAAGGGCTAGTGGGTCCTGTCCTCTATCAGAGCATTCCCTGTGTGTGTGCTGTAGGTCGGTACGTGTGTGTCGACATGTATGAGGAAAATGTTGGTGAGGAGACGGAGCAAATTGCCTGTAATAGGGATGTCACTCTCTAGGGAGTCGACACCAGAATGGATGGCTTACTTATGGAATTACGTGATAATGTCAACACGATGCAAGCCGGTTGACGACATGAGACAGCCGGCGGACAAATTAGTATCGGTCCAGGCGTCTCAGACACCGTCAGGGGCTTGTAAAAACGCCCAATTACCTCAGTCGGTCGACAGACACTGACACGGACACTGACCCCAGTGTCGACGGTGAAGAAACAAACGTATTTTTCCTTTAGGGCCACAAGTTACATGTTAAGGGCAATGAAGGAGGTGTTACATATTTCTGATACCACAAGTACCACAAATAAGGGTATTTTGTAGGATGGGAATAAACTACTTGTAGTTTTGCCTGAATCAGATAAATTAAATGAAGTGTGTGATGATACGTGGGGTTCCCCCGATAGAAAGTTATGGGCGGTATACCCTTTCCCGCCAAAAGTAAGGGCGAGTTGGAAAACACACCTTAGGGTGGATAAGGCGCTCACACGCTTATAAAAACATGGCGTTACCGTTTCCAGATACGGCCGACCTCAAGGAGCCAGCTGATAGGAAGCTGGAAAAATATCATAACAGTATATACACACATACTGGTGTTATACTACGACCAGCAATCGCCTCAGCCTGGATGTGCAGCGCTGAGGGGGCTTGGTCGGATTTCCTGACTGAAAATTTTGATACCCTTGACAGGGACAAGATTTTATTGACTATAGAGCATTTTAAGGATGCATTTCTATATATGCGTGATGCGCAGAGGCATATTTGCATTCTGGCATCAAGAGTAAATGTGATGTACATATCTGCCAGACGAAGACACGATAGTGGTCAGGTGAGGCAGATTCCAGACGGCATATGGAAGCATTGCCGTATAAAGGGGCGGTCCATGGGACCTGGTGGCCATGGCAACAGCTGAAAAATCCACTTTTTGTTACCCCGAGTCACATATCGGCAGAAAAGGACACAGTCTTTTCAGTCTCAGTCCTTTCGTCCCCATACGGGCAGGCGGGCAAAGGCCAGTCATATCTGCCCAGGGGTAGAGGAAAGGGAAGAAGACTGCAACAAGCAGCCCATTCCCGGGAACAGAAGCCCTTCACAGCTTCTGCCAAGTCCGCAGCATAACGCTGGGGCCGTACAAGCGGACTCAGGTGCGGTAGGGGGTCATCTCAAGAGTTTCAGAATCACTCGCAAGGGAACTCCGGGATCCTACATGTAGTATCCCAGGTGTACATTGGAAATTCGAGACGTCTCCCCCTCACACAATTCACAGGCTGTATTCCCAGCAGGTGATAATCAAAGTACCCCTCTTACAACAAGGAAGGGGGTAGTATTCCACACTATATTGTGGTACTGAAGCCAACCGGCTCGGTGAGATCTGAAATATTTGAACACTTACATACAAGCGTTCAAATCAAGATGGAGTCACTAGGAGCAGTGATAGCGAACCAGGAAGAAGGGGACGATATGGTGTCACTGGATATCAGGGACGCTTACATACAGGTCCAAATTTGCCCTTCTCACCAAGGGTACTTCAGGTTCCTGGTACAGAACTGTCACTATCAGTTCAGACGCTGCCGTTTGGATTGTCCACGGCGCCCCGGGTCTTTACCAAGGTAATGGCCGGAATGATGATTTTTCTTAAAAGAAACATGGACGCTTTCCTGATAAGGGCAAGGTCCAGAGAACAGTTGGAGGTCGGAGTAGCACTATCTTAAGTAGTTCTACGACAGCACGAATGGATTCTAAATATTCCAAAATCGCAGCTTTTTCCGACGACACGTCTACTGTTCCTAGGGATGATTCTGGACACAGTCCAGAAAAACGTGTTTCTCCCAGTGGAGAAAGCCAGGGAGTTATCCGAGCTAATCGGGATCCTCCTAAAACCAGGAAAAGTGTCAGTGCATCATTGCACAAGAGTCCTGGTAAAAATGGTGGCTTATTACGAAGCAATTCCATTCGGCAGATTTCCCGCAAGAACACTTCAGTGGGATCTGCTGGACAAATGGTCCGGATCGCATCCTCAGATGCATCAGCGGATAACCCTATATCCAAGGACAAGGGTGTCTCTCCTGTGGTGATTACAGAGTGCTCATCGTTAGAGGGCCGCAGATTCGGCATTCAGGATTGGATGCCGGTGACCACGGAGGCCAGCCTGAGAGGCTGGGGAACAGTCACACAGGGAAAAAATTTCCAGGGAAGTGTGATTAAGTCTGGAGAATTCTCTCCACATAAATAAGCTTAGAGCAAATATATAATGCTCCAAACTTAGCAAGACCTCTGCTTCAAGGTCAGCCGGTATTGATCCAGTGGGATAACATCACGGCAGTCGCCCACGTAAACAGAAAGGGCGACACAAGAAGCAGGAGGGCAGTGACAAAACTGCAAGGATTTTTCGCTAGGCGGAAAATCATGTGATAGCACTGTCAGCAGTGTTCTTTCCGGGAGTGGACGACTGGGAAGCAGACTTCCTCAGCAGGCATGACCTCCACCCGGGAGAGTGGAAACTTCATAGGGAAGTTTTTCAGCATGATTGTGGACCGTTGGCAAAGACCAAAGGTGGACATGATGGCGTCCTGCCCGAACAAAAACGGGACAGGTATTCCGCCAGGTCTTGAGACCTTCAGGCGATAGCTGTGGATGTTCTGGTAACACCGTGGGTGTACCAGTCAGTGTATGTGTTCCCTCCTCTGTTTCTCATAACCAAGGTATTGAGAATTATAAGACATAGAGGAGTATGAACTATACTAGTGGCTCCGGATTGGCCAAGAGGGACTTGGTACCCGGAACTTCAAGAGATGCTCACAGAGGACTAAGGGCCTGGGGAGCTAAGAAGGGACTTGCTTCAGCAAGTACCATGTATATTCCATACCGCGACTGCGTGGGACGGCATGGCGGTTGAATGCCGGATCCTGAAGGGAAAAGGCATTCCATAAGAGGTCATACCTACCTTGGTCAAAGCAAGGAAGGAGGTGACCGCACAACGTCATCACCACATGTGGTGAAAATATGTTGCGTGGGTAAGGCCGGGAAGGCTCCACGAAGGAAATTCAACTAGGTCGATTTCTGCACTTCCTGAAAACAGGAGTGTTTTGAGCCTCAAATTGGGGTTCATTAAGGTTTAAATTTCGGCCCTGTAGATTTTCTTCCAGAAAAAATTGACTTCAGTTCCTGAAGTCCAGATTGTAGAGGGTGTATTGCATATACAGTTCTTTTGTGCCTTTAGGGGCACCGTGAGATCTCAACATAGTGTTGGGATTCCTTAAAATCATATTGGTTTGAACCGCTCAAATCTGTGGATTTGAAATATCTCACATGGAAAGTGACCATGCTGTTGACCAATATCTCACATGGAAAGTGACCATGTTGTTAGCCCTGGCCTCGGCCAGGCGATTTTCAGATTGGGCGGCTTTGTCTTACAAAAGCCCATATTAAAATTTTCCATTTGAACAGGGCAGAACTGGGACTCGTCTCCAGTTTCTTCCTAAAGGGGTGTCAGCGTTTTCACCTGAAACAACCTATTGTGGTGCCTGCGGCTACTGGGGACTTGGAGGACTCCAAGTTACTAGACGTTGTCAGGGCCCTAAAAATATATATATATATATATATATATATATATAGTTAGGACGGCTGGAGTCAGAAAGTCTGATTTGCTGTTTATATTGTATGCACCCAACAAGCTGGGTGCTCCTGCTTATAAGCAGTCTATTCCACGCTGGATTTGTAGTACAATTCAGCGTGCACATTCTGTGGCAGGCCTGCCACAGCCGAAAAATGTAGATGCCCATTCCACAAGGAAAGTGGCCTCATCCTGGGCGGCTGCCGAGGAGTCTCGGCATTATAACTTTGCCGAGCAGCTACGTGGTCAGGGGAGAACACGTTTGTAAAATTTTACAAATTTGATACTCTGGCTAAAGAGGACCTGGAGTTCTCTCATTCGGTGCTGCAGAGTCATCCGCACTCTCCCGCCCGTTTGGGAGCTTTGGTATAATCCCCATGGTCCTGACGGAGTCCCCAGCATCCACTAGGACGTCAGAGAAAATAAGAATTTACTTACCGATAATTCTATTTCTCGTAGTCCGTAGTGGATGCTGGGCGCCCATCCCAAGTGCGGATTGTCTGCAATGCTTGTACATAGTTATTGTTACAAAAATCGGGTTATTACTATTGTTGTGAGCCATCTTTCAGAGGCTACTTCCTTTTGTTATCATACTGTTAACTGGGTTCAGATCACAAGTTGTACGGTGTGATTGGTGTGGCTGGTATGAGTCTTACCCGGGATTCAAGATCCTTCCTTATTGTGTACGCTCGTCCGGGCACAGTACCTAACTGAGGCTTGGAGGAGGGTCATAGGGGGAGGAGCCAGTACACACCATGTGACCTAAAGAGCTTTTTAGATGTGCCCTGTCTCCTGCGGAGCCCGCTATTCCCCATGGTCCTGACGGAGTCCCCAGCATCCACTACGGACTACGAGAAATAGAATTATCGGTAAGTAAATTCTTATTATCATCACCGATGGCCACACATACTAACATAATATATCATCACCGATGGTCACACATACTGACATAATATATCATCACCGATGGCCACACACAATGAGATAATATATAATCACCAATGGTCACACACACTGAGATAATATATCATCACCGATGGCCACACACACTGAGATAATATATCATCCCCGATGGCCACACACATTGAGGTAGTATATCATCCCCGATGCCCACACATGCTGAGATAATATATCATCACCGATGGCAACACATACTTTGATAATATATCATCACCGATTGTCACACATACTGAGATAATACATTATCACCGATGGCCACACATACTGAGATAATATATCGTCACCGATGGTCACACATACTGAGATAATATGTCATCACCTATGGTCACACACACTGAGATAATTAATCATCACCGATGGCCACACACACTGAGATAATATATCATCACCGATGGCCACACATGCTGAGATAATATGTCATCACCGATGGACACACATACTGAGATAATATATCATCACCGATGGTCACACATACTGAGATAATATATCATCACCGATTGTCACACATACTGAGATAATACATTATGACCGATGTCCACACATACTGAGATAATATATCGTCACCAATGGTCACACACAATGAGATAATATATCATTACCGATGGCCACACATACTGACATAATATATCATCACCGATGGCCACACATACTGAGATAATATATCATCACCGATGGTCACACATACTGAGATAATATGTCATCACCGATGGTCACACACACCGAGATAATATATCATCACCGATGGCCACACACACTGAGATAATTAATCATCACCGATGGCCACACACACTGAGATAATATATCATCACCGATGGCCACACATTGAGATAATATATCATCACCGATGGCCACACATGCCAAGATACTATATCATCACCAGTTAACTTATCACACATACTGAGATAATATATCATCACCGATGGCCATACATACTGAGATAATATATCATCACCGATGGCCACACATACTGAGATAATATATCATCACCGATGGCCACACATGCCAAGATACTGTATCCTCACCAGTTATCACACATACTGAGAAAATATATCATCACCGATGGCCATACATACTGAGATAATATATCATCACCGATGGCCGCACATACTGAGATAATATATCATCACCGATGGTCACACATACTGAGATAATATGTCATCACCGATGGTCACACATACTGAGATAATATATCATCACCGATGGCCACACATACTGACATAATATATCATCAACGATTGTCACACATACTGAGATAATAAATTATCACCGATGGCCACACATACTGAGATAATATATCATCACCGATGGCCACACACACTGAGTTAATTAATCATCACCGATGGCCACACACACTGAGGTAATATATCATCACAGATGGTCACACATACTGAGATAATATATCAACACCGATGGCCACACATACTGACATAATATATCATCACCGATGGCCACACATACTAACATAATATATCATCACCGATGGCCACACATACTGACATAATATATCATCACCGATGGCCACACACAATCAGATAATATATCATCACCAATGGTCACACACACTGAGATAATATATCATCACCAATGGTCACACATACTGAGATAATATATCATCACCGATGGCCACACACACTAAGATAATATATCATCCCCGATGGCCACACACATTGAGATAGTATATCATCCCCGATGCCCACACATACTGAGATAATATGTCATCACCGATGGACACACATACTGAGATAATATATCATCACCGATGGTCACACATACTGAGATAATATGTCTTCACCGATTGTCACACATACTGAGATAATACATTATCACCGATGGCCACACATACTGAGATAATATATCATCACCGATGGTCACATATACTGAGATAATATGTCTTCACCTATGGTCACACACACTGAGATAATTAATCATCACCGATGGCCACACACACTGAGATAATATATCATCACCGATGGCCACACAAACTGAGAAAAAATATCATCACCGATGGCCGCACATACTGAGATAATATATCATCACCGATTGTCACACAAACTGAGATAATACATTATCACCGATGGCCACACATACTGAGATAATATATCACCACCGATGGTCACACATACTGAGATAATATGTCATCACCGATGGTCACACACACCGAGATAATATATCATCACCGTTGGCCACACACACTGAAATAATTAATCATCACCGATGGCCACACACACTGAGATAATATATCATCACCGATGGCCACACATGCCAAGATACTATATCATCACCAGTTATCACACATACTGAGATAATATATCATCACCGATGGCCATACATACTGACATAATATATCATCACCGATGGCCGCACATACTGAGATAATATGTCATCACCAATGGTCACACATACTGAGATAATATATCATCAACGATTCTCACACATACTGAGATAATATATCATCACCGATGCCCACACATACTGAGATAATATACCATCACTGATTGTCACACATACTGAGATAATATGTCATCACCGATGGTCACACATACTGGGATAATACATTATCACCGTTGGCCACACATACTGAGATAATATATCATCACCGATGGACACACTTACGGAGATAATATATCATCACCGATGGTCACAGACACTGAGATAATTAATCATCACCGATGGCCACACACACTGAGATAATATGTCATCACCGATGGCCACACACACTGAGATAATTATTCATCACTGATGGCCACACACACTGAGATAATATATCATCACCTATGGCTACACATGCCAAGATACTATATCATCACCAGTTATCACACATACTGAGATAATATATCATCACCAATGGCCACACATACTGAGATAATATATCATCACCGATGGCCACACATACTGACATAATATATCATCACCGATGGCCTCACACAATGAGAAAATATATCATCACCAATGGTCACACACACTGAGATAATATATCATCACCGATGGTCACACATACTGAGATAATATATCATCACCGATAGCCACACACACTGAGATAATATATCATCACTGATGGCCACACACACTGAGATAATATATCATCACCGATGGCCACACACACTGAGATAATATATCATCACCGATGGCCACACACACTGAGATAATATAGCATCACCGATGGACACACACACTGAGATAATATAGCATCACCGATGGCCACACACATTGAGATAGTATATCATCCCCGATGCCCACACATACTGAGATAATATATCATCACCGATGGACACACATACTGAGAAAATATATCATCACCGATTGTCACACATACTGAGATAAATATCATCACCTATGGCTACACATGCCAAGATACTATATCATCACCAGTTATCACACATACTGAGATAATATATCATCACCAATGGCCACACATACTGAGATAATATATCATCACCGATGGCCACACATACTGAGATAATATATCATCACCGATGGCCACACATACTGAGATAATATATCATCACCGATGGCCGCACATACTGAGATAATATATCATCACCGATGATCACACATACTGAGATAATATGTCTTAACCGATGGTCACACACACTGAGATAATATATCATCACCAATGGTCACACATACTGAGATAATATATCATCAACGATTCTCACACATACTGAGATAATATATCATCACCGATGCCCACACATACTGAGATAATATACCATCACCGATTGTCACACATACTGAGATAATATGTCATCACCGATGGCCACACACACTGAGATAATATATCATCACTGATGGCCACACATACTGAGATAATATATCATCACCGATGGCCACACATACTGAGATAATATATCATCACCGATGGCCGCACATACTGACATAATATATCATCACCGATTGTCACACAAACTGAGATAATACATTATCACCGATGGCCACACATACTGAGATAATATGTCATCACCGATGGTCACACACACTGAGATAATTAATCATCACCGATGGCCACACACACTGAGATAATATATCATCACCGATGCCCACACATACTGAGATAATATATCATCACCGATTGTCACACATACTGAGATAATATGTCTTCACCGATTGTCACACATACTGAGATAATACATTATCACCGATGGCCACACATACTGAGATAATATATCATCACCGATGGTCACATATACTGAGATAATATGTCTTCACCTATGGTCACACACACTGAGATAATTAATCATCACCGATGGCCACACACACTGAGATAATATATCATCACCGATGGCCACACAAACTGAGAAAAAATATCATCACCGATGGCCGCACATACTGAGATAATATATCATCACCGATTGTCACACAAACTGAGATAATACATTATCACCGATGGCCACACATACTGAGATAATATATCACCACCGATGGTCACACATACTGAGATAATATGTCATCACCGATGGTCACACACACCGAGATAATATATCATCACCGTTGGCCACACACACTGAAATAATTAATCATCACCGATGGCCACACACACTGAGATAATATATCATCACCGATGGCCACACATGCCAAGATACTATATCATCACCAGTTATCACACATACTGAGATAATATATCATCACCGATGGCCATACATACTGACATAATATATCATCACCGATGGCCGCACATACTGAGATAATATGTCATCACCAATGGTCACACATACTGAGATAATATATCATCAACGATTCTCACACATACTGAGATAATATATCATCACCGATGCCCACACATACTGAGATAATATACCATCACTGATTGTCACACATACTGAGATAATATGTCATCACCGATGGTCACACATACTGGGATAATACATTATCACCGTTGGCCACACATACTGAGATAATATATCATCACCGATGGACACACTTACGGAGATAATATATCATCACCGATGGTCACAGACACTGAGATAATTAATCATCACCGATGGCCACACACACTGAGATAATATGTCATCACCGATGGCCACACACACTGAGATAATTATTCATCACTGATGGCCACACACACTGAGATAATATATCATCACCTATGGCTACACATGCCAAGATACTATATCATCACCAGTTATCACACATACTGAGATAATATATCATCACCAATGGCCACACATACTGAGATAATATATCATCACCGATGGCCACACATACTGACATAATATATCATCACCGATGGCCTCACACAATGAGATAATATATCATCACCAATGGTCACACACACTGAGATAATATATCATCACCGATGGTCACACATACTGAGATAATATATCATCACCGATAGCCACACACACTGAGATAATATATCATCACTGATGGCCACACACACTGAGATAATATATCATCACCGATGGCCACACACACTGAGATAATATATCATCACCGATGGCCACACACACTGAGATAATATAGCATCACCGATGGACACACACACTGAGATAATATAGCATCACCGATGGCCACACACATTGAGATAGTATATCATCCCCGATGCCCACACATACTGAGATAATATATCATCACCGATGGACACACATACTGAGAAAATATATCATCACCGATTGTCACACATACTGAGATAAATATCATCACCTATGGCTACACATGCCAAGATACTATATCATCACCAGTTATCACACATACTGAGATAATATATCATCACCAATGGCCACACATACTGAGATAATATATCATCACCGATGGCCACACATACTGAGATAATATATCATCACCGATGGCCACACATACTGAGATAATATATCATCACCGATGGCCGCACATACTGAGATAATATATCATCACCGATGATCACACATACTGAGATAATATGTCTTAACCGATGGTCACACACACTGAGATAATATATCATCACCAATGGTCACACATACTGAGATAATATATCATCAACGATTCTCACACATACTGAGATAATATATCATCACCGATGCCCACACATACTGAGATAATATACCATCACCGATTGTCACACATACTGAGATAATATGTCATCACCGATGGTCACACATACTGGGATAATACATTATCACCGATGGCCACACATACTGAGATAATATATCATCACCGATGGTCACACATACTGAGATAATATGTCATCACCGACGGTCACACACAACGAGATAATATATCATCACCGATGGCCACACACACTGAGATAATATATCATCACCGATGGCCACACACATTGAGATAATATATCATCACCGATGGCCACACATGCCAAGATACTATATCATCACCAGTTAACTTATCACACATACTTAGATAATATATCATCACCGATGGCCACACACACTGAGATAATATATCATCACCGATGGCCACACACACTGAGATAATATAGCATCACCGAAGGCCACACACACTGAGATAATATAGCATCACCGATGGCCACACACATTGAGATAGTATATCATCCCCGATGCCCACACATACTGAGATAAATATCATCACCTATGGCTACACATGCCAAGATACTATATCATCACCAGTTATCACACATACTGAGATAATATATCATCACCAATGGCCACACATACTGAGATAATATATCATCACCGATGGCCACACATACTGAGATAATATATCATCACCGATGGCGACACATACTGAGATAATATATCATCACCGATGGCCGCACATACTGAGATAATATATCATCACCGATGATCACACATACTGAGATAATATGTCTTAACCGATGGTCACACACACTGAGATAATATATCATCACCGATGGCCACACATACTGACATAATATATCATCACCGATTGTCTCACATACTGAGATAATATGTCATCACCAATGGTCACACATACTGAGATAATATATCATCAACGATTCTCACACATACTGAGATAATATATCATCACCGATGCCCACACATACTGAGATAATATACCATCACCGATTGTCACACATACTGAGATAATATGTCATCACCGATGGTCACACATACTGGGATAATACATTATCACCGATGGCCACACATACTGAGTTAATATATCATCAACGATGGCCACACACACTAAGATAATATAGCATCACCGATGGCCACAAACTCTGAGATAATATATCATCACCGATGGTCACACATACTGAAATAATATATCATCACCGATGGCCACATATACTGACATAATATATCATCACCGATAGCCACACACACTGAGATAATATATCATCACCAATGGTCACACACACTGAGATAATATATCATCACCGATGGTGACACATTCTGAGATAATATATCATCCCCGATGGCCACACACACTGAGATAATATATCATCACCGATGGCCACACATACTGAGATAATATATCATCACCGATGGCCAAACACACTGAGATAATATATCATCACCAATGGTCACACACACTGAGATAATATAATATCACCGATGGCCACACACACTGAGATAATATATCATCACCGATGGTGACACATTCTGAGATAATATATCATCACCGATGGCCACACACACTGAGATAATATATCATCACCGATGGCAACACACACTGAGATAATATATCATCCCCGATGGCCACACACACTGAGATAATATATCATCCCCGATGGCCACACACATTGAGATAGTATATCATCCCCGATGCCCACACATACTGAGATAATATATCATCACCGATGGACACACATACGGAGATAATATATCATCACCGATGGTCACACACGCTGAGATAATTAATCATCACCGATGGCCACACACACTGAGATAATATGTCATCACCGATGGCCACACACACTGAGATAATTATTTATCACTGATGGCCACACACACTGAGATAATATATCATCACCTATGGCCACACATGCCAAGATACTATATCCTCACCAGTTATCACACATACTGAGAAAATATATCATCACCGATGGCCATACATACTGAGATAATATATCATCACCGATGGCCACACATGCCAAGATACTATATCATCACCAGTTAACTTATCACACATACTGAGATAATATATCATCACCGATGGCCATACATACTGAGATAATATATCATCACCGATGGCCACACATACTGAGATAATATATCATCACCGATGGCCACACATGCCAAGATACTATATCCTCACCAGTTATCACACATACTGAGAAAATATATCATCACCGATGGCCATACATACTGAGATAATATATCACCACCGATGGCCGCACATACTGATATAATATATCATCACCGATGGTCACACATACTGAGATAATATGTCATCACCGATGGTCACACATACTGAGATAATACATTATCACCGATGGCCACACATACTGAGATAATATATCATCACCGATGGCCACACACACTGAGATAATTAATCATCACCGATGGCCACACACACTGAGGTAATATATCATCACCGATGGTCACACATACTGAGATAATATATCAACACCGATGGCCACACATACTGACATAATATATCATCACCGATGGCCACACATACTAACAATATATATTATCACCGATGGCCACACATACTGACATAATATATCATCACCGATGGCCACACACAATCAGATAATATATCATCACCAATGGTCACACACACTGAGATAATATATCATCACCGATGGTCACACATACTGAGATAATATATCATCACCGATGGCCACACACACTAAGATAATATATCATCCCCGATGGCCACACACATTGAGATAGTATATCATCCCCGATGCCCACACATACTGAGATAATATGTCATCACCGATGGACACACATACTGAGATAATATATCATCACCGATGGTCACACATACTGAGATAATATATCAACACCGATTGTCACACATACTGAGATAATACATTATCATTGATGTCCACACATACTGAGATAATATATCGTCACCGATGGTCAAACATACTGAGATAATATGTCTTTACCTATGGTCACACACACTGAGATAATTAATCATCACCGATGGCCACACATACTGACCTAATATATCATCAACGATTGTCACACATGCTGATATAATACATTATCACCGATGACCACACACACTGAGTTAATTAATCTTGACCGATGGCCACACACACTGAGGTAATATATCATCACCGATGGTCACACATACTGATATAATATATCAACACCTATGGCCACACATACTGACATAATATATCATCACCGATGGCCACACATACTAACATAATATATCATCACCGATGGCCACACATACTGACATAATATATCATCACCGATGGCCACACACAATCAGATAATATATCCTCACCAATGGTCACACACACTGAGATAATATATCATCACCGATGGTCACACATACTGACATAATATATCATCACCGATGGCCACACACACTGAGATAATATATCATCACTGATGGCCACACATACTGAGATAATATATCATCACCGATGGCCACACATACTGAGATAATATATCATCACCGATGGCCGCACATACTGACATAATATATCATCACCGATTGTCACACAAACTGAGATAATACATTATCACCGATGGCCACACATACTGAGATAATATATCACCACCGATGGTCACACATACTGAGATAATATGTCATCACCGATGGTCACACATACTGACATAATATATCATCACCGATGGCCACACATACTGAGATAATATATCATCACCGATGCCCACACATACTGAGATAATATATCATCACCGATTGTCACACATACTGAGATAATATGTCTTCACCGATTGTCACACATACTGAGATAATACATTATCACCGATGGCCACACATACTGAGATAATATATCATCACCGATGGTCACATATACTGAGATAATATGTCTTCACCTATGGTCACACACACTGAGATAATTAATCATCACCGATGGCCACACACACTGAGATAATATATCATCACCGATGGCCACACAAACTGAGAAAAAATATCATCACCGATGGCCGCACATACTGACATAATATATCATCACCGATTGTCACACAAACTGAGATAATACATTATCACCGATGGCCACACATACTGAGATAATATATCACCACCGATGGTCACACATACTGAGATAATATGTCATCACCGATGGTCACACACACCGAGATAATATATCATCACCGTTGGCCACACACACTGAAATAATTAATCATCACCGATGGCCACACACACTGAGATAATATATCATCACCGATGGCCACACATGCCAAGATACTATATCATCACCAGTTATCACACATACTGAGATAATATATCATCACCGATGGCCATACATACTGACATAATATATCATCACCGATGGCCGCACATACTGAGATAATATATCATCTCCGATGGTCACACACACTGAGATAATATGTCATCACCAATGGTCACACATACTGAGATAATATATCATCAACGATTCTCACACATACTGAGATAATATATCATCACCGATGCCCACACATACTGAGATAATATACCATCACCGATTGTCACACATACTGAGATAATATGTCATCACCGATGGTCACACATACTGGGATAATACATTATCACCGTTGGCAACACATACTGAGATAATATATCATCACCGATGGACACACATACGGAGATAATATATCATCACCGATGGTCACACACACTGAGATAAATAATCATCACCGATGGCCACACACACTGAGATAATATGTCATCACCGATGGCCACACAAACTGAGATAATTATTCATCACTGATGGCCACACACACTGAGATAATATATCATCACCTATGGCTACACATGCCAAGATACTATATCATCACCAGTTATCACACATACTGAGATAATATATCATCACCAATGGCCACACATACTGAGATAATATATCATCACCGATGGCCACACATACTGACATAATATATCATCACCGATGGCCTCACACAATGAGATAATATATCATCACCAATGGTCACACACACTGAGATAATATATCATCACCGATGGTCACACATACTGAGATAATATATCATCACCGATAGCCACACACACTGAGATAATATATCATCACTGATGGCCACACACACTGAGATAATATATCATCACCGATGGCCACACACACTGATATAATATATCATCACCGATGGCCACACACACTGAGATAATATAGCATCACCGATGGACACACACACTGAGATAATATAGCATCACCGATGGCCACACACATTGAGATAGTATAGCATCCCCGATGCCCACACATACTGAGATAATATATCATCACCGATGGACACACATACTGAGATAATATATCATCACCGATTGTCACACATACTGAGATAAATATCATCACCTATGGCTACACATGCCAAGATACTATATCATCACCAGTTATCACACATACTGAGATAATATATCATCACCAATGGCCACACATACTGAGATAATATATCATCACCGATGGCAACACATACCGAGATAATATATCATCACCGATGGCCACACATACTGAGATAATATATCATCACCGATGGCCGCACATACTGAGATAATATATCATCACCGATGATCACACATACTGAGATAATATGTCTTAACCGATGGTCACACACACTGAGATAATATATCATCACCGATGGCCACACATACTGACATAATATATCATCACCGATTGTCTCACATACTGAGATAATATGTCATCACCAATGGTCACACATACTGAGATAATATATCATCAACGATTCTCACACATACTGAGATAATATATCATCACCGATGCCCACACATACTGAGATAATATACCATCACCGATTGTCACACATACTGAGATAATATGTCATCACCGATGGTCACACATACTGGGATAATACATTATCACCGATGGCCACACATACTGAGATAATATATCATCACCGATGGTCACACATACTGAGATAATATGTCATCACCGATGGTCACACACAACGAGATAATATATCATCACCGATGGCCACACACACTGAGATAATATATCATTACCGATGGCCACACACATTGAGATAATATATCATCACCGATGGCCACACATGCCAAGATACTATATCATCACCAGTTAACTTATCACACATACTGAGATAATATATCATCACCGATGGCCACACATACTGAGATAATATATCATCACCGATGGCCACACATGCCAAGATACTATATCCTCACCAGTTATCACACATACTGAGAAAATATATCATCACCGATGGCCATACATACTGAGATAATATATCATCACAGATGGCCGCTCATACTGAGATAATATATCATCACCGATGGTCACACATACTGAGATAATATGTCATCACCGATGGTCACACATACTGAGAAAATATATCATCACCGATGGCCACACATACTGACATAATATATCATCAACGATTGTCACACATACTGAGATAATACATTATCACCGATGGCCACACATACTGAGATAATATATCATCACCGATGGCCACACACACTGAGATAATTAATCATCACCGATGGCCACAAACACTGAGGTAATATATCATCACCGATGGTCACACATACTGAGATAATATATCAACACCGATGGCCACACATACTGACATAATATATCATCACCGATGGCCACACATACTAACATAATATATCATCACCGATGGCCACACATACTGACATAATATATCATCACCGATGGCCACACACAATCAGATAATTTATCATCACCAATGGTCACACACACTGAGATAATATATCATCACCGATGGTCACACATACTGAGATAATATATCATCACCGATGGCCACACACACTAAGATAATATATCATCCCCGATGGCCACACACATTGAGATAGTATATCATCCCCGATGCCCACACATACTGAGATAATATGTCACCACCGATGGACACACATACTGAGATAATATATCATCACCGATGGTCACACATACTGAGATAATATATCAACACCGATTGTCACACATACTGAGATAATACATTATCACTGATGTCCACACATACTGAGATAATATATCGTCACCGATGGTCAAACATACTGAGATAATATGTCTTTACCTATGGTCACACACACTGAGATAATTAATCATCACCGATGGCCACACATACTGACCTAATATATCATCAACGATTGTCACACATACTGATATAATACATTATCACCGATGACCACACACACTGAGTTAATTAATGATCACCGATGGCCACACACACTGAGGTAATATATCATCACCGATGGTCACACATACTGATATAATATATCAACACCTATGGCCACACATACTGACATAATATATCATCACCGATGGCCACACATACTAACATAATATATCATCACCGATGGCCACACATACTGACATAATATATCATCACCGATGGCCACACACAATCAGATAATATATCATCACCAATGGTCACACACACTGAGATAATATATCATCACCGATGGTCACACATACTGACATAATATATCATCACCGATGGCCACACACACTGAGATAATATATCATCACTGATGGCCACACATACTGAGATAATATATCATCACCGATGGCCACACATACTGAGATAATATATCACCACCGATGGTCACACATACTGAGATAATATGTCATCACCGATGGTCACACATACTGAGATAATATATCATCACCGATGCCCACACAAACTGAGATAATACATTATCACCGATCAGGGGCAAACGCAGGATTTGGGAAGGGGGGTTTCCAATGAAGGTGTGGAGCCATGAATAGGTGGGGGCAGGACTGAAGTGAAACTATGTGTGTACATAAACATAAAGCACACACACCTCTTTCACTTATTACGCACACACACACCTCTTTCACTTATTACGCACAGACACCTTTTCATTTATTACGACACAGCTTTCACTTATTACAAACACACACACTCTTTACTTAATAACACACACACTCTTAATAACACACACACACTCTTTACTTAATAACACACACAGGCACTCTTAAAAAAAAACACACACACACACACTCTTAATAACACACACACTCTTTACTTAATAACACACAGACACTTAAAAAAGCACACACACACACACTCTTAATAACACACACAAACACACACTCTTTACTTAATAACACACACACACACACACACACACACACACACACACACACACACACACACACACTCTCTTTACTTAACACACTCTTTACTTAACAAAAACACACACACACTCTATACTTAATAACACACACTTGAAAATATAAACACAGGTAGCTGCTGTCAGCATTATAGATGACCCCCCACTTGCGCCACACACAGTGCAGGCTGTGCAGCATGATCCATGCACTGCGTTACCTGACTGCTGTGGCCGGGACGGAAGAAGAGTGCTTCTCCCGAGTCCGACCAGCACTGGTAACATGTGACCTTCTGCTCCTGAGGAGATGTGCTCTCCAGCTCCACCTACAGGCCGTGCCAGCAGCTTTTTGAATACGAGGAGGCAGCTTCAGTGTTATTAACCAGCTCCTCCGTCTAATGAAAAAAAAAAAAATCGATCAGCTGGGGCAATGGATTGGAGGGCAGGGGGGGGTTTCTAGGTACTTAGAAACCCCCCCTGCGTGCGCTAGTGCCGATGGCCACACATACTGAGATAATATATCACCACCGATGGTCACACATACTGAGATAATATGTCATCACCGATGGTCACACACACCGAGATAATATATCATCACCGTTGGCCACACACACTGAAATAATTAATCATCACCGATGGCCACACACACTGAGATAATATATCATCACCGATGGCCACACATGCCAAGATACTATATCATCACCAGTTATCACACATACTGAGATAATATATCATCACCGATGGCCATACATACTGACATAATATATCATCACCGATGGCCGCACATACTGAGATAATATGTCATCACCAATGGTCACACATACTGAGATAATATATCATCAACGATTCTCACACATACTGAGATAATATATCATCACCGATGCCCACACATACTGAGATAATATACCATCACCGATTGTCACACATACTGAGATAATATGTCATCACCGATGGTCACACATACTGGGATAATACATTATCACCGTTGGCCACACATACTGAGATAATATATCATCACCGATGGACACACTTACGGAGATAATATATCATCACCGATGGTCACAGACACTGAGATAATTAATCATCACCGATGGCCACACACACTGAGATAATATGTCATCACCGATGGCCACACACACTGAGATAATTATTCATCACTGATGGCCACACACACTGAGATAATATGTCATCACCGATGGCCACACACACTGAGATAATTATTCATCACTGATGGCCACACACACTGAGATAATATATCATCACCTATGGCTACACATGCCAAGATACTATATCATCACCAGTTATCACACATACTGAGATAATATATCATCACCAATGGCCACACATACTGAGATAATATATCATCACCGATGGCCACACATACTGACATAATATATCATCACCGATGGCCTCACACAATGAGATAATATATCATCACCAATGGTCACACACACTGAGATAATATATCATCACCGATGGTCACACATACTGAGATAATATATCATCACCGATAGCCACACACACTGAGATAATATATCATCACTGATGGCCACACACACTGAGATAATATATCATCACCGATGGCCACACACACTGAGATAATATATCATCACCGATGGCCACACACACTGAGATAATATAGCATCACCGATGGACACACACACTGAGATAATATAGCATCACCGATGGCCACACACATTGAGATAGTATATCATCCCCGATGCCCACACATGCTGAGATAATATATCATCACCGATGGACACACATACTGAGAAAATATATCATCACCGATTGTCACACATACTGAGATAAATATCATCACCTATGGCTACACATGCCAAGATACTATATCATCACCAGTTATCACACATACTGAGATAATATATCGTCACCAATGGCCACACATACTGAGATAATATATCATCACCGATGGCCACACATACTGAGATAATATATCATCACCGATGGCCACACATACTGAGATAATATATCATCACCGATGGCCGCACATACTGAGATAATATATCATCACCGATGATCACACATACTGAGATAATATGTCTTAACCGATGGTCACACACACTGAGATAATATATCATCACCGATGGCCACACATACTGACATAATATATCATCACCGATGGTCTCACATACTGAGATAATATGTCATCACCAATGGTCACACAAACTGAGATAATATATCATCAACGATTCTCACACATACTGAGATAATATATCATCACCGATGCCCACACATACTGAGATAATATACCATCACCGATTGTCACACATACTGAGATAATATGTCATCACCGATGGTCACACATACTGGGATAATACATTATCACCGATGGCCACACATACTGAGATAATATATCATCACCGATGGTCACACATACTGAGATAATATGTCATCACCGATGGTCACACACAACGAGATAATATATCATCACCGATGGCCACACACACTGAGATAATATATCATCACCGATGGCCACACACATTGAGATAATATATCATCACCGATGGCCACACATGCCAAGATACTATATCATCACCAGTTAACTTATCACACATACTGAGATAATATATCATCACCGATGGCCACACACACTGAGATAATATATCATCACCGATGGCCACACACACTGAGATAATATAGCATCACCGATGGCCACACACACTGAGATAATATAGCATCACCGATGGCCACACACATTGAGATAGTATATCATCCCCGATGCCCACACATACTGAGATAAATATCATCACCTATGGCTACACATGCCAAGATACTATATCATCACCAGTTATCACACATACTGAGATAATATATCATCACCAATGGCCACACATACTGAGATAATATATCATCACCGATGGCCACACATACTGAGATAATATATCATCACCGATGGCCACACATGCTGAGATAATATATCATCACCGATGGCCGCACATACTGAGATAATATATCATCACCGATGATCACACATACTGAGATAATATGTCTTAACCGATGGTCACACACACTGAGATAATATATCATCACCGATGGCCACACATACTGACATAATATATCATCACCGATTGTCTCACATGCTGAGATAATATGTCATCACCAATGGTCACACATACTGAGATAATATATCATCAACGATTCTCACACATACTGAGATAATATATCATCACCGATGCCCACACATACTGAGATAATATACCATCACCGATTGTCACACATACTGAGATAATATGTCATCACCGATGGTCACACATACTGGGATAATACATTATCACCGATGGCCACACATACTGAGTTAATATATCATCAACGATGGCCACACACACTAAGATAATATAGCATCACCGATGGCCACAAACTCTGAGATAATATATCATCACCGATGGTCACACATACTGAAATAATATATCATCACCGATGGCCACATATACTGACATAATATATCATCACCGATAGCCACACACACTGAGATAATATATCATCACCAATGGTCACACACACTGAGATAATATATCATCACCGATGGTGACACATTCTGAGATAATATATCATCCCCGATGGCCACACACACTGAGATAATATATCATCACCGATGGCCACACATACTGAGATAATATATCATCACCGATGGCCAAACACACTGAGATAATATATCATCACCAATGGTCACACACACTGAGATAATATAATATCACCGATGGCCACACACACTGAGATAATATATCATCACCGATGGTGACACATTCTGAGAAAATATATCATCACCGATGGCCACACACACTGAGATAATATATCATCACCGATGGCAACACACACTGAGATAATATATCATCCCCGATGGCCACACACACTGAGATAATATATCATCCCCGATGGCCACACACATTGAGATAGTATATCATCCCCGATGCCCACACATACTGAGATAATATATCATCACCGATGGACACACATACGGAGATAATATATCATCACCGATGGTCACACACGCTGAGATAATTAATCATCACCGATGGCCACACACACTGAGATAATATGTCATCACCGATGGCCACACACACTGAGATAATTATTTATCACTGATGGCCACACACACTGAGATAATATATCATCACCTATGGCCACACATGCCAAGATACTATATCCTCACCAGTTATCACACATACTGAGAAAATATATCATCACCGATGGCCATACATACTGAGATAATATATCATCACCGATGGCCACACAAGCCAAGATACTATATCATCACCAGTTAACTTATCACACATACTGAGATAATATATCATCACCGATGGCCATACATACTGAGATAATATATCATCACCGATGGCCACACATACTGAGATAATATATCATCACCGATGGCCACACATGCCAAGATACTATATCCTCACCAGTTATCACACATACTGAGAAAATATATCATCACCGATGGCCATACATACTGAGATAATATATCATCACCGATGGCCGCACATACTGAGATAATATATCATCACCGATGGTCACACATACTGAGATAATATGTCATCACCGATGGTCACACATACTGAGATAATATATCATCACCGATGGCCACACATACTGACATAATATATCATCAACGATTGTCACACATACTGAGATAATACATTATCACCGATGGCCACACATACTGAGATAATATATCATCACCGATGGCCACACACACTGAGATAATTAATCATCACCGATGGCCACACACACTGAGGTAATATATCATCACCGATGGTCACACATACTGAGATAATATATCAACACCGATGGCCACACATACTGACATAATATATCATCACCGATGGCCACACATACTAACATAATATATCATCACCGATGGCCACACATACTAACATAATATATCATCACCGATGGCCACACATACTGACATAATATATCATCACCGATGGCCACACACAATCAGATAATATATCATCACCAATGGTCACACACACTGAGATAATATATCATCACCGATGGTCACACATACTGAGATAATATATCATCACCGATGGCCACACACACTAAGATAATATATCATCCCCAATGGCCACACACATTGAGATAATATATCATCCCCGATGCCCACACATACTGACATAATATGTCATCACCGATGGACACACATACTGAGATAATATATCATCACCGATGGTCACACATACTGAGATAATATATCAACACCGATTGTCACACATACTGAGATAATACATTATCACTGATGTCCACACATACTGAGATAATATATCGTCACCGATGGTCAAACATACTGAGATAATATGTCTTTACCTATGGTCACACACACTGAGATAATTAATCATCACCGATGGCCACACATACTGACCTAATATATCATCAACGATTGTCACACATACTGATATAATACATTATCACCGATGACCACACACACTGAGTTAATTAATCATCACCGATGGCCACACACACTGAGGTAATATATCATCACCGATGGTCACACATACTGATATAATATATCAACACCTATGGCCACACATACTGACATAATATATCATCACCGATGGCCACACATACTAACATAATATATCATCACCGATGGCCACACATACTGACATAATATATCATCACCGATGGCCACACACAATCAGATAATATATCATCACCAATGGTCACACACACTGAGATAATATATCATCACCGATGGTCACACATACTGACATAATATATCATCACCGATGGCCACACACACTGAGATAATATATCATCACTGATGGCCACACATACTGAGATAATATATCATCACCGATGGCCACACATACTGAGATAATATATCATCACCGATGGCCGCACATACTGACATAATATATCATCACCGATTGTCACACAAACTGAGATAATACATTATCACCGATGGCCACACATACTGAGATAATATATCACCACCGATGGTCACACATACTGAGATAATATGTCATCACCGATGGTCACACATACTGACATAATATATCATCACCGATGGCCACACATACTGAGATAATATATCATCACCGATGCCCACACATACTGAGATAATATATCATCACCGATTGTCACACATACTGAGATAATATGTCTTCACCGATTGTCACATATACTGAGATAATACATTATCACCGATGGCCACACATACTGAGATAATATATCATCACCGATGGTCACATATACTGAGATAATATGTCTTCACCTATGGTCACACACACTGAGATAATTAATCATCACCGATGGCCACACACACTGAGATAATATATCATCACCGATGGCCACACAAACTGAGAAAAAATATCATCACCGATGGCCGCACATACTGACATAATATATCATCACCGATTGTCACACAAACTGAGATAATACATTATCACCGATGGCAACACATACTGAGATAATATATCACCACCGATGGTCACACATACTGAGATAATATGTCATCACCGATGGTCACACACACCGAGATAATATATCATCACCGTTGGCCACACACACTGAAATAATTAATCATCACCGATGGCCACACACACTGAGATAATATATCATCACCGATGGCCACACATGCCAAGATACTATATCATCACCAGTTATCACACATACTGAGATAATATATCATCACCGATGGCCATACATACTGACATAATATATCATCACCGATGGCCGCACATACTGAGATAATATATCATCTCCGATGGTCACACACACTGAGATAATATGTCATCACCAATGGTCACACATACTGAGATAATATATCATCAACGATTCTCACACATACTGAGATAATATATCATCACCGATGCCCACACATACTGAGATAATATACCATCACCGATTGTCACACATACTGAGATAATATGTCATCACCGATGGTCACACATACTGGGATAATACATTATCACCGTTGGCCACACATACTGAGATAATATATCATCACCGATGGACACACATACGGAGATAATATATCATCACCGATGGTCACACACACTGAGATAATTAATCATCACCGATGGCCACACACACTGAGATAATATGTCATCACCGATGGCCACACACACTGAGATAATTATTCATCACTGATGGCCACACACACTGAGATAATATATCATCACCTATGGCTACACATGCCAAGATACTATATCATCACCAGTTATCACACATACTGAGATAATATATCATCACCAATGGCCACACATACTGAGATAATATATCATCACCGATGGCCACACATACTGACATAATATATCATCACCGATGGCCTCACACAATGAGATAATATATCATCACCAATGGTCACACACACTGAGATAATATATCATCACCGATGGTCACACATACTGAGATAATATATCATCACCGATAGCCACACACACTGAGATAATATATCATCACTGATGGCCACACACACTGAGATAATATATCATCACCGATGGCCACACACACTGAGATAATATATCATCACCAATGGCCACACATACTGAGATAATATATCATCACCGATGGCAACACATACTGAGATAATATATCATCACCGATGGCCACACATACTGAGATAATATATCATCACCGATGGCCGCACATACTGAGATAATATATCATCACCGATGATCACACATACTGAGATAATATGTCTTAACCGATGGTCACACACACTGAGATAATATATCATCACCGATGGCCACACATACTGACATAATATATCATCACCGATTGTCTCACATACTGAGATAATATGTCATCACCAATGGTCACACATACTGAGATAATATATCATCAACGATTCTCACACATACTGAGATAATATATCATCACCGATGCCCACACATACTGAGATAATATACCATCACCGATTGTCACACATACTGAGATAATATGTCATCACCGATGGTCACACATACTGGGATAATACATTATCACCGATGGCCACACATACTGAGATAATATATCATCACCGATGGTCACACATACTGAGATAATATGTCATCACCGATGGTCACACACAACGAGATAATATATCATCACCGATGGCCACACACACTGAGATAATATATCATTACCGATGGCCACACACATTGAGATAATATATCATCACCGATGGCCACACATGCCAAGATACTATATCATCACCAGTTAACTTATCACACATACTGAGATAATATATCATCACCGATGGCCACATATACTGAGATAATATATCATCACCGATGGCCACACATGCCAAGATACTATATCCTCACCAGTTATCACACATACTGAGAAAATATATCATCACCGATGGCCACACACACTAAGATAATATAGCATCACCGATGGCCACAAACTCTGAGATAATATATCATCACCGATGGTCACACATACTGAAATAATATATCATCACCGATGGCCACATATACTGACATAATATATCATCACCGATAGCCACACACACTGAGATAATATATCATCACCAATGGTCACACACACTGAGATAATATATCATCACCGATGGTGACACATTCTGAGATAATATATCATCCCCGATGGCCACACACACTGAGATAATATATCATCACCGATGGCCACACATACTGAGATAATATATCATCACCGATGGCCAAACACACTGAGATAATATATCATCACCAATGGTCACACACACTGAGATAATATAATATCACCGATGGCCACACACACTGAGATAATATATCATCACCGATGGTGACACATTCTGAGAAAATATATCATCACCGATGGCCACACACACTGAGATAATATATCATCACCGATGGCAACACACACTGAGATAATATATCATCCCCGATGGCCACACACACTGAGATAATATATCATCCCCGATGGCCACACACATTGAGATAGTATATCATCCCCGATGCCCACACATACTGAGATAATATATCATCACCGATGGACACACATACGGAGATAATATATCATCACCGATGGTCACACACGCTGAGATAATTAATCATCACCGATGGCCACACACACTGAGATAATATGTCATCACCGATGGCCACACACACTGAGATAATTATTTATCACTGATGGCCACACACACTGAGATAATATATCATCACCTATGGCCACACATGCCAAGATACTATATCCTCACCAGTTATCACACATACTGAGAAAATATATCATCACCGATGGCCATACATACTGAGATAATATATCATCACCGATGGCCACACAAGCCAAGATACTATATCATCACCAGTTAACTTATCACACATACTGAGATAATATATCATCACCGATGGCCATACATACTGAGATAATATATCATCACCGATGGCCACACATACTGAGATAATATATCATCACCGATGGCCACACATGCCAAGATACTATATCCTCACCAGTTATCACACATACTGAGAAAATATATCATCACCGATGGCCATACATACTGAGATAATATATCATCACCGATGGCCGCACATACTGAGATAATATATCATCACCGATGGTCACACATACTGAGATAATATGTCATCACCGATGGTCACACATACTGAGATAATATATCATCACCGATGGCCACACATACTGACATAATATATCATCAACGATTGTCACACATACTGAGATAATACATTATCACCGATGGCCACACATACTGAGATAATATATCATCACCGATGGCCACACACACTGAGATAATTAATCATCACCGATGGCCACACACACTGAGGTAATATATCATCACCGATGGTCACACATACTGAGATAATATATCAACACCGATGGCCACACATACTGACATAATATATCATCACCGATGGCCACACATACTAACATAATATATCATCACCGATGGCCACACATACTAACATAATATATCATCACCGATGGCCACACATACTGACATAATATATCATCACCGATGGCCACACACAATCAGATAATATATCATCACCAATGGTCACACACACTGAGATAATATATCATCACCGATGGTCACACATACTGAGATAATATATCATCACCGATGGCCACACACACTAAGATAATATATCATCCCCAATGGCCACACACATTGAGATAATATATCATCCCCGATGCCCACACATACTGACATAATATGTCATCACCGATGGACACACATACTGAGATAATATATCATCACCGATGGTCACACATACTGAGATAATATATCAACACCGATTGTCACACATACTGAGATAATACATTATCACTGATGTCCACACATACTGAGATAATATATCGTCACCGATGGTCAAACATACTGAGATAATATGTCTTTACCTATGGTCACACACACTGAGATAATTAATCATCACCGATGGCCACACATACTGACCTAATATATCATCAACGATTGTCACACATACTGATATAATACATTATCACCGATGACCACACACACTGAGTTAATTAATCATCACCGATGGCCACACACACTGAGGTAATATATCATCACCGATGGTCACACATACTGATATAATATATCAACACCTATGGCCACACATACTGACATAATATATCATCACCGATGGCCACACATACTAACATAATATATCATCACCGATGGCCACACATACTGACATAATATATCATCACCGATGGCCACACACAATCAGATAATATATCATCACCAATGGTCACACACACTGAGATAATATATCATCACCGATGGTCACACATACTGACATAATATATCATCACCGATGGCCACACACACTGAGATAATATATCATCACTGATGGCCACACATACTGAGATAATATATCATCACCGATGGCCACACATACTGAGATAATATATCATCACCGATGGCCGCACATACTGACATAATATATCATCACCGATTGTCACACAAACTGAGATAATACATTATCACCGATGGCCACACATACTGAGATAATATATCACCACCGATGGTCACACATACTGAGATAATATGTCATCACCGATGGTCACACATACTGACATAATATATCATCACCGATGGCCACACATACTGAGATAATATATCATCACCGATGCCCACACATACTGAGATAATATATCATCACCGATTGTCACACATACTGAGATAATATGTCTTCACCGATTGTCACATATACTGAGATAATACATTATCACCGATGGCCACACATACTGAGATAATATATCATCACCGATGGTCACATATACTGAGATAATATGTCTTCACCTATGGTCACACACACTGAGATAATTAATCATCACCGATGGCCACACACACTGAGATAATATATCATCACCGATGGCCACACAAACTGAGAAAAAATATCATCACCGATGGCCGCACATACTGACATAATATATCATCACCGATTGTCACACAAACTGAGATAATACATTATCACCGATGGCAACACATACTGAGATAATATATCACCACCGATGGTCACACATACTGAGATAATATGTCATCACCGATGGTCACACACACCGAGATAATATATCATCACCGTTGGCCACACACACTGAAATAATTAATCATCACCGATGGCCACACACACTGAGATAATATATCATCACCGATGGCCACACATGCCAAGATACTATATCATCACCAGTTATCACACATACTGAGATAATATATCATCACCGATGGCCATACATACTGACATAATATATCATCACCGATGGCCGCACATACTGAGATAATATATCATCTCCGATGGTCACACACACTGAGATAATATGTCATCACCAATGGTCACACATACTGAGATAATATATCATCAACGATTCTCACACATACTGAGATAATATATCATCACCGATGCCCACACATACTGAGATAATATACCATCACCGATTGTCACACATACTGAGATAATATGTCATCACCGATGGTCACACATACTGGGATAATACATTATCACCGTTGGCCACACATACTGAGATAATATATCATCACCGATGGACACACATACGGAGATAATATATCATCACCGATGGTCACACACACTGAGATAATTAATCATCACCGATGGCCACACACACTGAGATAATATGTCATCACCGATGGCCACACACACTGAGATAATTATTCATCACTGATGGCCACACACACTGAGATAATATATCATCACCTATGGCTACACATGCCAAGATACTATATCATCACCAGTTATCACACATACTGAGATAATATATCATCACCAATGGCCACACATACTGAGATAATATATCATCACCGATGGCCACACATACTGACATAATATATCATCACCGATGGCCTCACACAATGAGATAATATATCATCACCAATGGTCACACACACTGAGATAATATATCATCACCGATGGTCACACATACTGAGATAATATATCATCACCGATAGCCACACACACTGAGATAATATATCATCACTGATGGCCACACACACTGAGATAATATATCATCACCGATGGCCACACACACTGAGATAATATATCATCACCAATGGCCACACATACTGAGATAATATATCATCACCGATGGCAACACATACTGAGATAATATATCATCACCGATGGCCACACATACTGAGATAATATATCATCACCGATGGCCGCACATACTGAGATAATATATCATCACCGATGATCACACATACTGAGATAATATGTCTTAACCGATGGTCACACACACTGAGATAATATATCATCACCGATGGCCACACATACTGACATAATATATCATCACCGATTGTCTCACATACTGAGATAATATGTCATCACCAATGGTCACACATACTGAGATAATATATCATCAACGATTCTCACACATACTGAGATAATATATCATCACCGATGCCCACACATACTGAGATAATATACCATCACCGATTGTCACACATACTGAGATAATATGTCATCACCGATGGTCACACATACTGGGATAATACATTATCACCGATGGCCACACATACTGAGATAATATATCATCACCGATGGTCACACATACTGAGATAATATGTCATCACCGATGGTCACACACAACGAGATAATATATCATCACCGATGGCCACACACACTGAGATAATATATCATTACCGATGGCCACACACATTGAGATAATATATCATCACCGATGGCCACACATGCCAAGATACTATATCATCACCAGTTAACTTATCACACATACTGAGATAATATATCATCACCGATGGCCACATATACTGAGATAATATATCATCACCGATGGCCACACATGCCAAGATACTATATCCTCACCAGTTATCACACATACTGAGAAAATATATCATCACCGATGGCCATACATACTGAGATAATATATCATCACAGATGGCCGCACATACTGAGATAATATATCATCACCGATGGTCACACATACTGAGATAATATGTCATCACCGATGGTCACACATACTGAGATAATATATCATCACCGATGGCCACACATACTGACATAATATATCATCAGCGATTGTCACACATACTGAGATAATACATTATCACCGATGGCCACACATACTGAGATAATATATCATCACCGATGGCCACACACACTGAGATAATTAATCATCACCGATGGCCACAAACACTGAGGTAATATATCATCACCGACGGTCACACATACTGAGATAATATATCAACACCGATGGCCACGCATACTGACATAATATATCATCACCGATGGCCACACATACTAACATAATATATCATCACCGATGGCCACACATACTGACATAATATATCATCACCGATGGCCACACACAATCAGATAATTTATCATCACCAATGGTCACACACACTGAGATAATATATCATCACCGATGGTCACACATACTGAGATAATATATCATCACCGATGGCCACACACACTAAGATAATATATCATCCCCGATGGCCACACACATTGAGATAGTATATCATCCCCGATGCCCACACATACTGAGATAATATGTCATCACCGATGGACACACATACTGAGATAATATATCATCACCGATGGTCACACATACTGAGATAATATATCAACACCGATTGTCACACATACTGAGATAATACATTATCACTGATGTCCACACATACTGAGATAATATATCGTCACCGATGGTCAAACATACTGAGATAATATGTCTTTACCTATGGTCACACACACTGAGATAATTAATCATCACCGATGGCCACACATACTGACCTAATATATCATCAACGATTGTCACACATACTGATATAATACATTATCACCGATGACCACACACACTGAGTTAATTAATGATCACCGATGGCCACACACACTGAGGTAATATATCATCACCGATGGTCACACATACTGATATAATATATCAACACCTATGGCCACACATACTGACATAATATATCATCACCGATGGCCACACATACTAACATAATATATCATCACCGATGGCCACACATACTGACATAATATATCATCACCTATGGCCACACACAATCAGATAATATATCATCACCAATGGTCACACACACTGAGATAATATATCATCACCGACGGTCACACATACTGACATAATATATCATCACCGATGGCCACACACACTGAGATATTATATCATCACTGATGGCCACACATACTGACATAATATATCATCACCGATGGCCACAAATACTGAGATAATATATCATCACCGATGGCCGCACATACTGACATTATATATCATCACCGATTGTCACACAAACTGAGATAATACATTATCACCGATGGCCACACATACTGAGATAATATATCACCACCGATGGTCACACATACTGAGATAATATGTCATCACCGATGGTCACACATACTGAGATAATATATCATCACCGATGCCCACACATACTGAGATAATATATCATCACCGATTGTCACACATACTGAGATAATATGTCTTCACCGATTGTCACACATACTGAGATAATACATTATCACCGATGGCCACACATACTGAGATAATATATCATCACCGATGGTCACATATACTGAGATAATATGTCTTCACCTATGGTCACACACACTGAGATAATTAATCATCACCGATGGCCACACACTGAGATAATATATCATCACCGATGGCCACACATACTGAGATAATATGTCTTCACCTATGGTCACACACACTGAGATAATTAATCATCACCGATGGCCACACACACTGAGATAATATATCATCACCGATGGCCACACAAACTGAGAAAAAATATCATCACCGATGGCCGCACATACTGAGATAATATATCATCACCGATTGTCACACAAACTGAGATAATACATTATCACCGATCAGGGGCAAACGCAGGATTTGGGAAGGGGGGTTTCCAATGAAGGTGTGGAGCCATGAATAGGTGGGGGCAGGACTGAAGTGAAACTATGTGTGTACATAAACATAAAGCACACACACCTCTTTCACTTATTACGCACACACACACCTCTTTCACTTATTACGCACAGACACCTTTTCATTTATTACGACACAGCTTTCACTTATTACAAACACACACACTCTTTACTTAATAACACACACACTCTTAATAACACACACACACTCTTTACTTAATAACACACACAGGCACTCTTTTAAAAAAAACACACACACACACACTCTTAATAACACACACACTCTTTACTTAATAACACACACACTCTTTACTTAATAACACACACACTCTTTACTTAATAACACACACACACACACACACTCTCTTTACTTAACACACTCTTTACTTAACAAAAACGCACACACACTCTATACTTAATAACACACACTTGAAAATATAAACACAGGTAGCTGCTGTCAGCATTACAGATGACCCCCCACTTGCGCCACACACAGTGCAGGCTGTGCAGCATGATCCATGCACTGCGTTACCTGACTGCTGTGGCCGGGACGGAAGAAGAGTGCTTCTCCCGAGTCCGACCAGCACTGGTAACATGTGACCTTCTGCTCCTGAGGAGATGTGCTCTCCAGCTCCACCTACAGGCCGTGCCAGCAGCTTTTTGAATACGAGGAGGCAGCTTCAGTGTTATTAACCAGCTCCTCCGTCTAATGAAAAAAAAAAAATCGATCAGCTGGGGCAATGGATTGGAGGGCAGGGGGGGGTTTCTAGGTACTTAGAAACCCCCCCTGCGTGCGCTAGTGCCGATGGCCACACATACTGAGATAATATATCACCACCGATGGTCACACATACTGACATAATATATCATCACCGATGGCCGCACATACTGAGATAATATGTCATCACCAATGGTCACACATACTGAGATAATATATCATCAACGATTCTCACACATACTGAGATAATATATCATCACCGATGCCCACACATACTGAGATAATATACCATCACCGATTGTCACACATACTGAGATAATATGTCATCACCGTTGGCCACACATACTGAGATAATATATCATCACCGATGGACACACTTACGGAGATAATATATCATCACCGATGGTCACAGACACTGAGATAATTAATCATCACCGATGGCCACACACACTGAGATAATATGTCATCACCGATGGCCACACACACTGAGATAATTATTCATCACTGATGGCCACACACACTGAGATAATATATCATCACCTATGGCTACACATGCCAAGATACTATATCATCACCAGTTATCACACATACTGAGATAATATATCATCACCAGTTATCACACATACTGAGATAATATATCATCACCAATGGCCACACATACTGAGATAATATATCATCACCGATGGCCACACATACTGACATAATATATCATCACCGATGGCCTCACACAATGAGATAATATATCATCACCAATGGTCACACACACTGAGATAATATATCATCACCGATGGTCACACATACTGAGATAATATATCATCACCGATAGCCACACACACTGAGATAATATATCATCACTGATGGCCACACACACTGAGATAATATATCATCACCGATGGCCACACACACTGAGATAATATATCATCACCGATGGCCACACACACTGAGTTAATATAGCATCACCGATGGACACACACACTGAGATAATATAGCATCACCGATGGCCACACACATTGAGATAGTATATCATCCCCGATGCCCACACATACTGAGATAATATATCATCACCGATGGACACACATACTGAGAAAATATATCATCACCGATTGTCACACATACTGAGATAAATATCATCACCTATGGCTACACATGCCAAGATACTATATCATCACCAGTTATCACACATACTGAGATAATATATCATCACCAATGGCCACACATACTGAGATAATATATCATCACCGATGGCCACACATACTGAGATAATATATCATCACCGATGGCCACACATACTGAGATAATATATCATCACCGATGGCCGCACATACTGAGATAATATATCATCACCGATGATCACACATACTGAGATAATATGTCTTAACCGATGGTCACACACACTGAGATAATATATCATCACCGATGGCCACACATACTGACATAATATATCATCACCGATGGTCTCACATACTGAGATAATATGTCATCACCAATGGTCACACAAACTGAGATAATATATCATCAACGATTCTCACACATACTGAGATAATATATCATCACCGATGCCCACACATACTGAGATAATATACCATCACCGATTGTCACACATACTGAGATAATATGTCATCACCGATGGTCACACATACTGGGATAATACATTATCACCGATGGCCACACATACTGAGATAATATATCATCACCGATGGTCACACATACTGAGATAATATGTCATCACCGATGGTCACACACAACGAGATAATATATCATCACCGATGGCCACACACACTGAGATAATATATCATCACCGATGGCCACACATGCCAAGATACTATATCATCACCAGTTAACTTATCACACATACTGAGATAATATATCATCACCGATGGCCACACACACTGAGATAATATATCATCACCGATGGCCACACACACTGAGATAATATAGCATCACCGATGGCCACACACACTGAGATAATATAGCATCACCGATGGCCACACACATTGAGATAGTATATCATCCCCGATGCCCACACATACTGAGATAAATATCATCACCTATGGCTACACATGCCAAGATACTATATCATCACCAGTTATCACACATACTGAGATAATATATCATCACCAATGGCCACACATACTGAGATAATATATCATCTCCGATGGCCACACATACTGAGATAATATATCATCACCGATGGCCACACATACTGAGATAATATATCATCACCGATGGCCGCACATACTGAGATAATATATCATCACCGATGATCACACATACTGAGATAATATGTCTTAACCGATGGTCACACACACTGAGATAATATATCATCACCGATGGCCACACATACTGACATAATATATCATCACCGATTGTCTCACATGCTGAGATAATATGTCATCACCAATGGTCACACATACTGAGATAATATATCATCAACGATTCTCACACATACTGAGATAATATATCATCACCGATGCCCACACATACTGAGATAATATACCATCACCGATTGTCACACATACTGAGATAATATGTCATCACCGATGGTCACACATACTGGGATAATACATTATCACCGATGGCCACACATACTGAGTTAATATATCATCAACGATGGCCACACACACTAAGATAATATAGCATCACCGATGGCCACAAACTCTGAGATAATATATCATCACCGATGGTCACACATACTGAAATAATATATCATCACCGATGGCCACATATACTGACATAATATATCATCACCGATAGCCACACACACTGAGATAATATATCATCACCAATGGTCACACACACTGAGATAATATATCATCACCGATGGTGACACATTCTGAGATAATATATCATCCCCGATGGCCACACACACTGAGATAATATATCATCACCGATGGCCACACATACTGAGATAATATATCATCACCGATGGCCAAACACACTGAGATAATATATCATCACCAATGGTCACACACACTGAGATAATATAATATCACCGATGGCCACACACACTGAGATAATATATCATCACCGATGGCAACACACACTGAGATAATATATCATCCCCGATGGCCACACACACTGAGATAATATATCATCCCCGATGGCCACACACATTGAGATAGTATATCATCCCCGATGCCCACACATACTGAGATAATATATCATCACCGATGGACACACATACGGAGATAATATATCATCACCGATGGTCACACACGCTGAGATAATTAATCATCACCGATGGCCACACACACTGAGATAATATGTCATCACCGATGGCCACACACACTGAGATAATTATTTATCACTGATGGCCACACACACTGAGATAATATATCATCACCTATGGCCACACATGCCAAGATACTATATCCTCACCAGTTATCACACATACTGAGAAAATATATCATCACCGATGGCCATACATACTGAGATAATATATCATCACCGATGGCCACACATGCCAAGATACTATATCATCACCAGTTAACTTATCACACATACTGAGATAATATATCATCACCGATGGCCATACATACTGAGATAATATATCATCACCGATGGCCACACATACTGAGATAATATATCATCACCGATGGCCACACATGCCAAGATACTATATCCTCACCAGTTATCACACATACTGAGAAAATATATCATCACCGATGGCCATACATACTGAGATAATATATCATCACCGATGGCCGCACATACTGAGATAATATATCATCACCGATGGTCACACATACTGAGATAATATGTCATCACCGATGGTCACACATACTGAGATAATATATCATCACCGATGGCCACACATACTGACATAATATATCATCAACGATTGTCACACATACTGAGATAATACATTATCACCGATGGCCACACATACTGAGATAATATATCATCACCGATGGCCACACACACTGAGATAATTAATCATCACCGATGGCCACACACACTGAGGTAATATATCATCACCGATGGTCACACATACTGAGATAATATATCAACACCGATGGCCACACATACTGACATAATATATCATCACCGATGGCCACACATACTAACATAATATATCATCACCGATGGCCACACATACTGACATAATATATCATCACCGATGGCCACACACAATCAGATAATATATCATCACCAATGGTCACACACACTGAGATAATATATCATCACCGATGGTCACACATACTGAGATAATATATCATCACCGATGGCCACACACACTAAGATAATATATCATCCCCGATGGCCACACACATTGAGATAGTATATCATCCCCGATGCCCACACATACTGAGATAATATGTCATCACCGATGGACACACATACTGAGATAATATATCATCACCGATGGTCACACATACTGAGATAATATATCAACACCGATTGTCACACATACTGAGATAATACATTATCACTGATGTCCACACATACTGAGATAATATATCGTCACCGATGGTCAAACATACTGAGATAATATGTCTTTACCTATGGTCACACACACTGAGATAATTAATCATCACCGATGGCCACACATACTGACCTAATATATCATCAACGATTGTCACACATACTGATATAATACATTATCACCGATGACCACACACACTGAGTTAATTAATCATCACCGATGGCCACACACACTGAGGTAATATATCATCACCGATGGTCACACATACTGATATAATATATCAACACCTATGGCCACACATACTGACATAATATATCATCACCGATGGCCACACATACTAACATAATATATCATCACCGATGGCCACACATACTGACATAATATATCATCACCGATGGCCACACACAATCAGATAATATATCATCACCAATGGTCACACACACTGAGATAATATATCATCACCGATAGTCACACATACTGACATAATATATCATCACCGATGGCCACACACACTGAGATAATATATCATCACTGATGGCCACACATACTGAGATAATATATCATCACCGATGGCCACACATACTGAGATAATATATCATCACCGATGGCCGCACATACTGACATAATATATCATCACCGATTGTCACACAAACTGAGATAATACATTATCACCGATGGCCACACATACTGAGATAATATATCACCACCGATGGTCACACATACTGAGATAATATGTCATCACCGATGGTCACACATACTGACATAATATATCATCACCGATGGCCACACATACTGAGATAATATATCATCACCGATGCCCACACATACTGAGATAATATATCATCACCGATTGTCACACATACTGAGATAATATGTCTTCACCGATTGTCACATATACTGAGATAATACATTATCACCGATGGCCACACATACTGAGATAATATATCATCACCGATGGTCACATATACTGAGATAATATGTCTTCACCTATGGTCACACACACTGAGATAATTAATCATCACCGATGGCCACACACACTGAGATAATATATCATCACCGATGGCCACACAAACTGAGAAAAAATATCATCACCGATGGCCGCACATACTGACATAATATATCATCACCGATTGTCACACAAACTGAGATAATACATTATCACCGATCAGGGGCAAACGCAGGATTTGGGAAGGGGGGTTTCCAATGAAGGTGTGGAGCCATGAATAGGTGGGGGCAGGACTGAAGTGAAACTATGTGTGTACATAAACATAAAGCACACACACCTCTTTCACTTATTACGCACACACACCTCTTTCACTTATTACGCACAGACACCTTTTCATTTATTACGACACAGCTTTCACTTATTACAAACACACACACTCTTTACTTAATAACACACACACTCTTAATAACACACACACACTCTTTACTTAATAACACACACAGGCACTCTTAAAAAAAAAACACACACACACACACTCTTAATAACACACACACTCTTTACTTAATAACACACACACTCTTTACTTAATAACACACACACTCTTTACTTAATAACACACACACACACACACACACACTCTCTTTACTTAACACACTCTTTACTTAACAAAAACACACACACACTCTATACTTAATAACACACACTTGAAAATATAAACACAGGTAGCTGCTGTCAGCATTACAGATGACCCCCCACTTGCGCCACACACAGTGCAGGCTGTGCAGCATGATCCATGCACTGCGTTACCTGACTGCTGTGGCCGGGACGGAAGAAGAGTGCTTCTCCCGAGTCCGACCAGCACTGGTAACATGTGACCTTCTGCTCCTGAGGAGATGTGCTCTCCAGCTCCACCTACAGGCCGTGCCAGCAGCTTTTTGAATACGAGGAGGCAGCTTCAGTGTTATTAACCAGCTCCTCCGTCTAATGAAAAAAAAAAAATCGATCAGCTGGGGCAATGGATTGGAGGGCAGGGGGGGGTTTCTAGGTACTTAGAAACCCCCCCTGCGTGCGCTAGTTCCGATGGCCACACATACTGAGATAATATATCACCACCGATGGTCACACATACTGACATAATATATCATCACCGATGGCCGCACATACTGAGATAATATGTCATCACCAATGGTCACACATACTGAGATAATATATCATCAACGATTCTCACACATACTGAGATAATATATCATCACCGATGCCCACACATACTGAGATAATATACCATCACCGATTGTCACACATACTGAGATAATATGTCATCACCTATGGTCACAGACACTGAGATAATTAATCATCACCGATGGCCACACACACTGAGATAATATGTCATCACCGATGGCCACACACACTGAGATAATTATTCATCACTGATGGCCACACACACTGAGATAATATATCATCACCTATGGCTACACATGCCAAGATACTATATCATCACCAGTTATCACACATACTGAGATAATATATCATCACCAATGGCCACACATACTGAGATAATATATCATCACCGATGGCCACACATACTGACATAATATATCATCACCGATGGCCTCACACAATGAGATAATATATCATCACCAATGGTCACACACACTGAGATAATATATCATCACCGATGGTCACACATACTGAGATAATATATCATCACCGATAGCCACACACACTGAGATAATATATCATCACTGATGGCCACACACACTGAGATAATATATCATCACCGATGGCCACACACACTGAGATAATATATCATCACCGATGGCCACACACACTGAGATAATATAGCATCACCGATGGACACACACACTGAGATAATATAGCATCACCGATGGCCACACACATTGAGATAGTATATCATCCCCGATGCCCACACATACTGAGATAATATATCATCACCGATGGACACACATACTGAGAAAATATATCATCACCGATTGTCACACATACTGAGATAAATATCATCACCTATGGCTACACATGCCAAGATACTATATCATCACCAGTTATCACACATACTGAGATAATATATCATCACCAATGGCCACACATACTGAGATAATATATCATCACCGATGGCCACACATACTGAGATAATATATCATCACCGATGGCCACACATACTGAGATAATATATCATCACCGATGGCCGCACATACTGAGATAATATATCATCACCGATGATCACACATACTGAGATAATATGTCTTAACCGATGGTCACACACACTGAGATAATATATCATCACCGATGGCCACACATACTGACATAATATATCATCACCGATGGTCTCACATACTGAGATAATATGTCATCACCAAAGGTCACACAAACTGAGATAATATATCATCAACGATTCTCACACATACTGAGATAATATATCATCACCGATGCCCACACATACTGAGATAATATACCATCACCGATTGTCACACATACTGAGATAATATGTCATCACCGATGGTCACACATACTGGGATAATACATTATCACCGATGGCCACACATACTGAGATAATATATCATCACCGATGGTCACACATACTGAGATAATATGTCATCACCGATGGTCACACACAACGAGATAATATATCATCACCGATGGCCACACACACTGAGATAATATATCATCACCGATGGCCACACATGCCAAGATACTATATCATCACCAGTTAACTTATCACACATACTGAGATAATATATCATCACCGATGGCCACACACACTGAGATAATATATCATCACCGATGGCCACACACACTGAGATAATATAGCATCACCGATGGCCACACACACTGAGATAATATAGCATCACCGATGGCCACACACATTGAGATAGTATATCATCCCCGATGCCCACACATACTGAGATAAATATCATCACCTATGGCTACACATGCCAAGATACTATATCATCACCAGTTATCACACATACTGAGATAATATATCATCACCAATGGCCACACATACTGAGATAATATATCATCTCCGATGGCCACACATACTGAGATAATATATCATCACCGATGGCCACACATACTGAGATAATATATCATCACCGATGGCCGCACATACTGAGATAATATATCATCACCGATGATCACACATACTGAGATAATATGTCTTAACCGATGGTCACACACACTGAGATAATATATCATCACCGATGGCCACACATACTGACATAATATATCATCACCGATTGTCTCACATGCTGAGATAATATGTCATCACCAATGGTCACACATACTGAGATAATATATCATCAACGATTCTCACACATACTGAGATAATATATCATCACCGATGCCCACACATACTGAGATAATATACCATCACCGATTGTCACACATACTGAGATAATATGTCATCACCGATGGTCACACATACTGGGATAATACATTATCACCGATGGCCACACATACTGAGTTAATATATCATCAACGATGGCCACACACACTAAGATAATATAGCATCACCGATGGCCACAAACTCTGAGATAATATATCATCACCGATGGTCACACATACTGAAATAATATATCATCACCGATGGCCACATATACTGACATAATATATCATCACCGATAGCCACACACACTGAGATAATATATCATCACCAATGGTCACACACATTGAGATAATATATCATCACCGATGGTGACACATTCTGAGATAATATATCATCCCCGATGGCCACACACACTGAGATAATATATCATCACCGATGGCCACACATACTGAGATAATATATCATCACCGATGGCCAAACACACTGAGATAATATATCATCACCAATGGTCACACACACTGAGATAATATAATATCACCGATGGCCACACACACTGAGATAATATATCATCACCGATGGTGACACATTCTGAGAAAATATATCATCACCGATGGCCACACACACTGAGATAATATATCATCACCGATGGCAACACACACTGAGATAATATATCATCCCCGATGGCCACACACACTGAGATAATATATCATCCCCGATGGCCACACACATTGAGATAGTATATCATCCCCGATGCCCACACATACTGAGATAATATATCATCACCGATGGACACACATACGGAGATAATATATCATCACCGATGGTCACACACGCTGAGATAATTAATCATCACCGATGGCCACACACACTGAGATAATATGTCATCACCGATGGCCACACACACTGAGATAATTATTTATCACTGATGGCCACACACACTGAGATAATATATCATCACCTATGGCCACACATGCCAAGATACTATATCCTCACCAGTTATCACACATACTGAGAAAATATATCATCACCGATGGCCATACATACTGAGATAATATATCATCACCGATGGCCACACATGCCAAGATACTATATCATCACCAGTTAACTTATCACACATACTGAGATAATATATCATCACCGATGGCCATACATACTGAGATAATATATCATCACCGATGGCCACACATACTGAGATAATATATCATCACCGATGGCCACACATGCCAAGATACTATATCCTCACCAGTTATCACACATACTGAGAAAATATATCATCACCGATGGCCATACATACTGAGATAATATATCATCACCGATGGCCGCACATACTGAGATAATATATCATCACCGATGGTCACACATACTGAGATAATATGTCATCACCGATGGTCACACATACTGAGATAATATATCATCACCGATGGCCACACATACTGACATAATATATCATCAACGATTGTCACACATACTGAGATAATACATTATCACCGATGGCCACACATACTGAGATAATATATCATCACCGATGGCCACACACACTGAGATAATTAATCATCACCGATGGCCACACACACTGAGGTAATATATCATCACCGATGGTCACACATACTGAGATAATATATCAACACCGATGGCCACACATACTGACATAATATATCATCACCGATGGCCACACATACTAACATAATATATCATCACCGATGGCCACACATACTGACATAATATATCATCACCGATGGCCACACAAAATCAGATAATATATCATCACCAATGGTCACACACACTGAGATAATATATCATCACCGATGGTCACACATACTGAGATAATATATCATCACCGATGGCCACACACACTAAGATAATATATCATCCCCGATGGCCACACACATTGAGATAGTATATCATCCCCGATGCCCACACATACTGAGATAATATGTCATCACCGATGGACACACATACTGAGATAATATATCATCACCGATGGTCACACATACTGAGATAATATATCAACACCGATTGTCACACATACTGAGATAATACATTATCACTGATGTCCACACATACTGAGATAATATATCGTCACCGATGGTCAAACATACTGAGATAATATGTCTTTACCTATGGTCACACACACTGAGATAATTAATCATCACCGATGGCCACACATACTGACCTAATATATCATCAACGATTGTCACACATACTGATATAATACATTATCACCGATGACCACACACACTGAGTTAATTAATCATCACCGATGGCCACACACACTGAGGTAATATATCATCACCGATGGTCACACATACTGATATAATATATCAACACCTATGGCCACACATACTGACATAATATATCATCACCGATGGCCACACATACTAACATAATATATCATCACCGATGGCCACACATACTGACATAATATATCATCACCGATGGCCACACACAATCAGATAATATATCATCACCAATGGTCACACACACTGAGATAATATATCATCACCGATAGTCACACATACTGACATAATATATCATCACCGATGGCCACACACACTGAGATAATATATCATCACTGATGGCCACACATACTGAGATAATATATCATCACCGATGGCCACACATACTGAGATAATATATCATCACCGATGGCCGCACATACTGACATAATATATCATCACCGATTGTCACACAAACTGAGATAATACATTATCACCGATGGCCACACATACTGAGATAATATATCACCACCGATGGTCACACATACTGAGATAATATGTCATCACCGATGGTCACACATACTGACATAATATATCATCACCGATGGCCACACATACTGAGATAATATATCATCACCGATGCCCACACATACTGAGATAATATATCATCACCGATTGTCACACATACTGAGATAATATGTCTTCACCGATTGTCACATATACTGAGATAATACATTATCACCGATGGCCACACATACTGAGATAATATATCATCACCGATGGTCACATATACTGAGATAATATGTCTTCACCTATGGTCACACACACTGAGATAATTAATCATCACCGATGGCCACACACACTGAGATAATATATCATCACCGATGGCCACACAAACTGCGAAAAAATATCATCACCGATGGCCGCACATACTGACATAATATATCATCACCGATTGTCACACAAACTGAGATAATACATTATCACCGATGGCCACACATACTGAGATAATATATCACCACCGATGGTCACACATACTGAGATAATATGTCATCACCGATGGTCACACACACCGAGATAATATATCATCACCGTTGGCCACACACACTGAAATAATTAATCATCACCGATGGCCACACACACTGAGATAATATATCATCACCGATGGCCACACATGCCAAGATACTATATCATCACCAGTTATCACACATACTGAGATAATATATCATCACCGATGGCCATACATACTGACATAATATATCATCACCGATGGCCGCACATACTGAGATAATATATCATCTCCGATGGTCACACACACTGAGATAATATGTCATCACCAATGGTCACACATACTGAGATAATATATCATCAACGATTCTCACACATACTGAGATAATATATCATCACCGATGCCCACACATACTGAGATAATATACCATCACCGATTGTCACACATACTGAGATAATATGTCATCACCGATGGTCACACATACTGGGATAATACATTATCACCGTTGGCCACACATACTGAGATAATATATCATCACCGATGGACACACATACGGAGATAATATATCATCACCGATGGTCACACACACTGAGATAATTAATCATCACCGATGGCCACACACACTGAGATAATATGTCATCACCGATGGCCACACACACTGAGATAATTATTCATCACTGATGGCCACACACACTGAGATAATATATCATCACCTATGGCTACACATGCCAAGATACTATATCATCACCAGTTATCACACATACTGAGATAATATATCATCACCAATGGCCACACATACTGAGATAATATATCATCACCGATGGCCACACATACTGACATAATATATCATCACCGATGGCCTCACACAATGAGATAATATATCATCACCAATGGTCACACACACTGAGATAATATATCATCACCGATGGTCACACATACTGAGATAATATATCATCACCGATAGCCACACACACTGAGATAATATATCATCACTGATGGCCACACACACTGAGATAATATATCATCACCGATGGCCACACACACTGAGATAATATATCATCACCGATGGCCACACACACTGAGATAATATAGCATCACCGATGGACACACACACTGAGATAATATAGCATCACCGATGGCCACACACATTGAGATAGTATATCATCCCCGATGCCCACACATACTGAGATAATATATCATCACCGATGGACACACATACTGAGATAATATATCATCACCGATTGTCACACATACTGAGATAAATATCATCACCTATGGCTACACATGCCAAGATACTATATCATCACCAGTTATCACACATACTGAGATAATATATCATCACCAATGGCCACACATACTGAGATAATATATCATCACCGATGGCAACACATACTGAGATAATATATCATCACCGATGGCCACACATACTGAGATAATATATCATCACCGATGGCCGCACATACTGAGATAATATATCATCACCGATGATCACACATACTGAGATAATATGTCTTAACCGATGGTCACACACACTGAGATAATATATCATCACCGATGGCCACACATACTGACATAATATATCATCACCGATTGTCTCACATACTGAGATAATATGTCATCACCAATGGTCACACATACTGAGATAATATATCATCAACGATTCTCACACATACTGAGATAATATATCATCACCGATGCCCACACATACTGAGATAATATACCATCACCGATTGTCACACATACTGAGATAATATGTCATCACCGATGGTCACACATACTGGGATAATACATTATCACCGATGGCCACACATACTGAGATAATATATCATCACCGATGGTCACACATACTGAGATAATATGTCATCACCGATGGTCACACACAACGAGATAATATATCATCACCGATGGCCACACACACTGAAATAATATATCATCACCGATGGCCACACACATTGAGATAATATATCATCACCGATGGCCACACATGCCAAGATACTATATCATCACCAGTTAACTTATCACACATACTGAGATAATATATCATCACCGATGGCCACACATACTGAGATAATATATCATCACCGATGGCCACACATGCCAAGATACTATATCCTCACCAGTTATCACACATACTGAGAAAATATATCATCACCGATGGCCATACATACTGAGATAATATATCATCACAGATGGCCGCACATACTGAGATAATATATCATCACCGATGGTCACACATACTGAGATAATATGTCATCACCGATGGTCACACATACTGAGATAATATATCATCACCGATGGCCACACATACTGACATAATATATCATCAACGATTGTCACACATACTGAGATAATACATTATCACCGATGGCCACACATACTGAGATAATATATCATCACCGATGGCCACACACACTGAGATAATTAATCATCACCGATGGCCACAAACACTGAGGTAATATATCATCACCGATGGTCACACATACTGAGATAATATATCAACACCGATGGCCACACATACTGACATAATATATCATCACCGATGGCCACACATACTAACATAATATATCATCACCGATGGCCACACATACTGACATAATATATCATCACCGATGGCCACACACAATCAGATAATATATCATCACCAATGGTCACACACACTGAGATAATATATCATCACCGATGGCCACACATACTGACATAATATATCATCAACGATTGTCACACATACTGAGATAATACATTATCACCGATGGCCACACATACTGAGATAATATATCATCACCGATGGCCACACACACTGAGATAATTAATCATCACCGATGGCCACACACACTGAGGTAATATATCATCACCGATGGTCACACATACTGAGATAATATATCAACACCGATGGCCACACATACTGACATAATATATCATCACCGATGGCCACACATACTAACATAATATATCATCACCGATGGCCACACATACTGACATAATATATCATCACCGATGGCCACACACAATCAGATAATATATCATCACCAATGGTCACACACACTGAGATAATATATCATCACCGATGGTCACACATACTGAGATAATATATCATCACCGATGGCCACACACACTAAGATAATATATCATCCCCGATGGCCACACACATTGAGATAGTATATCATCCCCGATGCCCACACATACTGAGATAATATGTCATCACCGATGGACACACATACTGAGATAATATATCATCACCGATGGTCACACATACTGAGATAATATATCAACACCGATTGTCACACATACTGAGATAATACATTATCACTGATGTCCACACATACTGAGATAATATATCGTCACCGATGGTCAAACATACTGAGATAATATGTCTTTACCTATGGTCACACACACTGAGATAATTAATCATCACCGATGGCCACACATACTGACCTAATATATCATCAACGATTGTCACACATACTGATATAATACATTATCACCGATGACCACACACACTGAGTTAATTAATCATCACCGATGGCCACACACACTGAGGTAATATATCATCACCGATGGTCACACATACTGATATAATATATCAACACCTATGGCCACACATACTGACATAATATATCATCACCGATGGCCACACATACTAACATAATATATCATCACCGATGGCCACACATACTGACATAATATATCATCACCGATGGCCACACACAATCAGATAATATATCATCACCAATGGTCACACACACTGAGATAATATATCATCACCGATAGTCACACATACTGACATAATATATCATCACCGATGGCCACACACACTGAGATAATATATCATCACTGATGGCCACACATACTGAGATAATATATCATCACCGATGGCCACACATACTGAGATAATATATCATCACCGAAGGCCGCACATACTGACATAATATATCATCACCGATTGTCACACAAACTGAGATAATACATTATCACCGATGGCCACACATACTGAGATAATATATCACCACCGATGGTCACACATACTGAGATAATATGTCATCACCGATGGTCACACATACTGACATAATATATCATCACCGATGGCCACACATACTGAGATAATATATCATCACCGATGCCCACACATACTGAGATAATATATCATCACCGATTGTCACACATACTGAGATAATATGTCTTCACCGATTGTCACATATACTGAGATAATACATTATCACCGATGGCCACACATACTGAGATAATATATCATCACCGATGGTCACATATACTGAGATAATATGTCTTCACCTATGGTCACACACACTGAGATAATTAATCATCACCGATGGCCACACACACTGAGATAATATATTATCACCGATGGCCACACAAACTGAGAAAAAATATCATCACCGATGGCCGCACATACTGACATAATATATCATCACCGATTGTCACACAAACTGAGATAATACATTATCACCGATGGCCACACATACTGAGATAATATATCACCACCGATGGTCACACATACTGAGATAATATGTCATCACCGATGGTCACACACACCGAGATAATATATCATCACCGTTGGCCACACACACTGAAATAATTAATCATCACCGATGGCCACACACACTGAGATAATATATCATCACCGATGGCCACACATGCCAAGATACTATATCATCACCAGTTATCACACATACTGAGATAATATATCATCACCGATTGCCATACATACTGACATAATATATCATCACCGATGGCCGCACATACTGAGATAATATATCATCTCCGATGGTCACACACACTGAGATAATATGTCATCACCAATGGTCACACATACTGAGATAATATATCATCAACGATTCTCACACATACTGAGATAATATATCATCACCGATGCCCACACATACTGAGATAATATACCATCACCGATTGTCACACATACTGAGATAATATGTCATCACCGATGGTCACACATACTGGGATAATACATTATCACCGTTGGCCACACATACTGAGATAATATATCATCACCGATGGACACACATACGGAGATAATATATCATCACCGATGGTCACACACACTGAGATAATTAATCATCACCGATGGCCACACACACTGAGATAATATGTCATCACCGATGGCCACACACACTGAGATAATTATTCATCACTGATGGCCACACACACTGAGATAATATATCATCACCTATGGCTACACATGCCAAGATACTATATCATCACCAGTTATCACACATACTGAGATAATATATCATCACCAATGGCCACACATACTGAGATAATATATCATCACCGATGGCCACACATACTGACATAATATATCATCACCGATGGCCTCACACAATGAGATAATATATCATCACCAATGGTCACACACACTGAGATAATATATCATCACCGATGGTCACACATACTGAGATAATATATCATCACCGATAGCCACACACACTGAGATAATATATCATCACTGATGGCCACACACACTGAGATAATATATCATCACCGATGGCCACACACACTGAGATAATATATCATCACCGATGGCCACACACACTGAGATAATATAGCATCACCGATGGACACACACACTGAGATAATATAGCATCACCGATGGCCACACACATTGAGATAGTATATCATCCCCGATGCCCACACATACTGAGATAATATATCATCACCGATGGACACACATACTGAGATAATATATCATCACCGATTGTCACACATACTGAGATAAATATCATCACCTATGGCTACACATGCCAAGATACTATATCATCACCAGTTATCACACATACTGAGATAATATATCATCACCAATGGCCACACATACTGAGATAATATATCATCACCGATGGCAACACATACTGAGATAATATATCATCACCGATGGCCACACATACTGAGATAATATATCATCACCGATGGCCGCACATACTGAGATAATATATCATCACCGATGATCACACATACTGAGATAATATGTCTTAACCGATGGTCACACACACTGAGATAATATATCATCACCGATGGCCACACATACTGACATAATATATCATCACCGATTGTCTCACATACTGAGATAATATGTCATCACCAATGGTCACACATACTGAGATAATATATCATCAACGATTCTCACACATACTGAGATAATATATCATCACCGATGCCCACACATACTGAGATAATATACCATCACCGATTGTCACACATACTGAGATAATATGTCATCACCGATGGTCACACATACTGGGATAATACATTATCACCGATGGCCACACATACTGAGATAATATATCATCACCGATGGTCACACATACTGAGATAATATGTCATCACCGATGGTCACACACAACGAGATAATATATCATCACCGATGGCCACACACACTGAAATAATATATCATCACCGATGGCCACACACATTGAGATAATATATCATCACCGATGGCCACACATGCCAAGATACTATATCATCACCAGTTAACTTATCACACATACTGAGATAATATATCATCACCGATGGCCACACATACTGAGATAATATATCATCACCGATGGCCACACATGCCAAGATACTATATCCTCACCAGTTATCACACATACTGAGAAAATATATCATCACCGATGGCCATACATACTGAGATAATATATCATCACCGATGGCCACACACATTGAGATAATATATCATCACCGATGGCCACACATGCCAAGATACTATATCATCACCAGTTAACTTATCACACATACTGAGATAATATATCATCACCGATGGCCACACACATTGAGATAATATATCATCACCGATGGCCACACATGCCAAGATACTATATCATCACCAGTTAACTTATCACACATACTGAGATAATATATCATCACCGATGGCCATACATACTGAGATAATATATCATCACAGATGGCCGCACATACTGAGATAATATATCATCACCGATGGTCACACATACTGAGATAATATGTCATCACCGATGGTCACACATACTGAGATAATATATCATCACCGATGGCCACACATACTGACATAATATATCATCAACGATTGTCACACATACTGAGATAATACATTATCACCGATGGCCACACATACTGAGATAATATATCATCACCGATGGCCACACACACTGAGATAATTAATCATCACCGATGGCCACAAACACTGAGGTAATATATCATCACCGATGGTCACACATACTGAGATAATATATCAACACCGATGGCCACACATACTGACATAATATATCATCACCGATGGCCACACATACTAACATAATATATCATCACCGATGGCCACACATACTGACATAATATATCATCACCGATGGCCACACACAATCAGATAATATATCATCACCAATGGTCACACACACTGAGATAATATATCATCACCGATGGCCACACATACTGACATAATATATCATCAACGATTGTCACACATACTGAGATAATACATTATCACCGATGGCCACACATACTGAGATAATATATCATCACCGATGGCCACACACACTGAGATAATTAATCATCACCGATGGCCACACACACTGAGGTAATATATCATCACCGATGGTCACACATACTGAGATAATATATCAACACCGATGGCCACACATACTGACATAATATATCATCACCGATGGCCACACATACTAACATAATATATCATCACCGATGGCCACACATACTGACATAATATATCATCACCGATGGCCACACACAATCAGATAATATATCATCACCAATGGTCACACACACTGAGATAATATATCATCACCGATGGTCACACATACTGAGATAATATATCATCACCGATGGCCACACACACTAAGATAATATATCATCCCCGATGGCCACACACATTGAGATAGTATATCATCCCCGATGCCCACACATACTGAGATAATATGTCATCACCGATGGACACACATACTGAGATAATATATCATCACCGATGGTCACACATACTGAGATAATATATCAACACCGATTGTCACACATACTGAGATAATACATTATCACTGATGTCCACACATACTGAGATAATATATCGTCACCGATGGTCAAACATACTGAGATAATATGTCTTTACCTATGGTCACACACACTGAGATAATTAATCATCACCGATGGCCACACATACTGACCTAATATATCATCAACGATTGTCACACATACTGATATAATACATTATCACCGATGACCACACACACTGAGTTAATTAATCATCACCGATGGCCACACACACTGAGGTAATATATCATCACCGATGGTCACACATACTGATATAATATATCAACACCTATGGCCACACATACTGACATAATATATCATCACCGATGGCCACACATACTAACATAATATATCATCACCGATGGCCACACATACTGACATAATATATCATCACCGATGGCCACACACAATCAGATAATATATCATCACCAATGGTCACACACACTGAGATAATATATCATCACCGATAGTCACACATACTGACATAATATATCATCACCGATGGCCACACACACTGAGATAATATATCATCACTGATGGCCACACATACTGAGATAATATATCATCACCGATGGCCACACATACTGAGATAATATATCATCACCGAAGGCCGCACATACTGACATAATATATCATCACCGATTGTCACACAAACTGAGATAATACATTATCACCGATGGCCACACATACTGAGATAATATATCACCACCGATGGTCACACATACTGAGATAATATGTCATCACCGATGGTCACACATACTGACATAATATATCATCACCGATGGCCACACATACTGAGATAATATATCATCACCGATGCCCACACATACTGAGATAATATATCATCACCGATTGTCACACATACTGAGATAATATGTCTTCACCGATTGTCACATATACTGAGATAATACATTATCACCGATGGCCACACATACTGAGATAATATATCATCACCGATGGTCACATATACTGAGATAATATGTCTTCACCTATGGTCACACACACTGAGATAATTAATCATCACCGATGGCCACACACACTGAGATAATATATTATCACCGATGGCCACACAAACTGAGAAAAAATATCATCACCGATGGCCGCACATACTGACATAATATATCATCACCGATTGTCACACAAACTGAGATAATACATTATCACCGATGGCCACACATACTGAGATAATATATCACCACCGATGGTCACACATACTGAGATAATATGTCATCACCGATGGTCACACACACCGAGATAATATATCATCACCGTTGGCCACACACACTGAAATAATTAATCATCACCGATGGCCACACACACTGAGATAATATATCATCACCGATGGCCACACATGCCAAGATACTATATCATCACCAGTTATCACACATACTGAGATAATATATCATCACCGATTGCCATACATACTGACATAATATATCATCACCGATGGCCGCACATACTGAGATAATATATCATCTCCGATGGTCACACACACTGAGATAATATGTCATCACCAATGGTCACACATACTGAGATAATATATCATCAACGATTCTCACACATACTGAGATAATATATCATCACCGATGCCCACACATACTGAGATAATATACCATCACCGATTGTCACACATACTGAGATAATATGTCATCACCGATGGTCACACATACTGGGATAATACATTATCACCGTTGGCCACACATACTGAGATAATATATCATCACCGATGGACACACATACGGAGATAATATATCATCACCGATGGTCACACACACTGAGATAATTAATCATCACCGATGGCCACACACACTGAGATAATATGTCATCACCGATGGCCACACACACTGAGATAATTATTCATCACTGATGGCCACACACACTGAGATAATATATCATCACCTATGGCTACACATGCCAAGATACTATATCATCACCAGTTATCACACATACTGAGATAATATATCATCACCAATGGCCACACATACTGAGATAATATATCATCACCGATGGCCACACATACTGACATAATATATCATCACCGATGGCCTCACACAATGAGATAATATATCATCACCAATGGTCACACACACTGAGATAATATATCATCACCGATGGTCACACATACTGAGATAATATATCATCACCGATAGCCACACACACTGAGATAATATATCATCACTGATGGCCACACACACTGAGATAATATATCATCACCGATGGCCACACACACTGAGATAATATATCATCACCGATGGCCACACACACTGAGATAATATAGCATCACCGATGGACACACACACTGAGATAATATAGCATCACCGATGGCCACACACATTGAGATAGTATATCATCCCCGATGCCCACACATACTGAGATAATATATCATCACCGATGGACACACATACTGAGATAATATATCATCACCGATTGTCACACATACTGAGATAAATATCATCACCTATGGCTACACATGCCAAGATACTATATCATCACCAGTTATCACACATACTGAGATAATATATCATCACCAATGGCCACACATACTGAGATAATATATCATCACCGATGGCAACACATACTGAGATAATATATCATCACCGATGGCCACACATACTGAGATAATATATCATCACCGATGGCCGCACATACTGAGATAATATATCATCACCGATGATCACACATACTGAGATAATATGTCTTAACCGATGGTCACACACACTGAGATAATATATCATCACCGATGGCCACACATACTGACATAATATATCATCACCGATTGTCTCACATACTGAGATAATATGTCATCACCAATGGTCACACATACTGAGATAATATATCATCAACGATTCTCACACATACTGAGATAATATATCATCACCGATGCCCACACATACTGAGATAATATACCATCACCGATTGTCACACATACTGAGATAATATGTCATCACCGATGGTCACACATACTGGGATAATACATTATCACCGATGGCCACACATACTGAGATAATATATCATCACCGATGGTCACACATACTGAGATAATATGTCATCACCGATGGTCACACACAACGAGATAATATATCATCACCGATGGCCACACACACTGAAATAATATATCATCACCGATGGCCACACACATTGAGATAATATATCATCACCGATGGCCACACATACCAAGATACTATATCATCACCAGTTAACTTATCACACATACTGAGATAATATATCATCACCGATGGCCACACATACTGAGATAATATATCATCACCGATGGCCACACATGCCAAGATACTATATCCTCACCAGTTATCACACATACTGAGAAAATATATCATCACCGATGGCCATACATACTGAGATAATATATCATCACAGATGGCCGCACATACTGAGATAATATATCATCACCGATGGTCACACATACTGAGATAATATGTCATCACCGATGGTCACACATACTGAGATAATATATCATCACCGATGGCCACACATACTGACATAATATATCATCAACGATTGTCACACATACTGAGATAATACATTATCACCGATGGCCACACATACTGAGATAATATATCATCACCGATGGCCACACACACTGAGATAATTAATCATCACCGATGGCCACAAACACTGAGGTAATATATCATCACCGATGGTCACACATACTGAGATAATATATCAACACCGATGGCCACACATACTGACATAATATATCATCACCGATGGCCACACATACTAACATAATATATCATCACCGATGGCCACACATACTGACATAATATATCATCACCGATGGCCACACACAATCAGATAATATATCATCACCAATGGTCACACACACTGAGATAATATATCATCACCGATGGTCACACATACTGAGATAATATATCATCACCGATGGCCACACACACTAAGATAATATATCATCCCCGATGGCCACACACATTGAGATAGTATATCATCCCCGATGCCCACACATACTGAGATAATATGTCATCACCGATGGACACACATACTGAGATAATATATCATCACCGATGGTCACACATACTGAGATAATATATCAACACCGATGGTCACACATACTGAGATAATACATTATCACTGATGTCCACACATACTGAGATAATATATCGTCACCGATGGTCAAACATACTGAGATAATATGTCTTTACCTATGGTCACACACACTGAGATAATTAATCATCACCGATGGCCACACATACTGACCTAATATATCATCAACGATTGTCACACATACTGATATAATACATTATCACCGATGACCACACACACTGAGTTAATTAATCATCACCGATGGCCACACACACTGAGGTAATATATCATCACCGATGGTCACACATACTGATATAATATATCAACACCTATGGCCACACATACTGACATAATATATCATCACCGATGGCCACACATACTAACATAATATATCATCACCGATGGCCACACATACTGACATAATATATCATCACCGATGGCCACACACAATCAGATAATATATCATCACCAATGGTCACACACACTGAGATAATATATCATCACCGATGGTCACACATACTGACATAATATATCATCACCGATGGCCACACACACTGAGATAATATATCATCACTGATGACCACACATACTGAGATAATATATCATCACCGATGGCCACACATACTGAGATAATATATCATCACCGATGGCCGCACATACTGACATAATATATCATCACCGATTGTCACACAAACTGAGATAATACATTATCACCGATGGCCACACATACTGAGATAATATATCACCACCGATGGTCACACATACTGAGATAATATGTCATCACCGATGGTCACACATACTGAGATAATATATCATCACCGATGCCCACACATACTGAGATAATATATCATCACCGATTGTCACACATACTGAGATAATATGTCTTCACTGATTGTCACACATACTGAGATAATACATTATCACCGATGGCCACACATACTGAGATAATATATCATCACCGATGGTCACATATACTGAGATAATATGTCTTCACCTATGGTCACACACACTGAGATAATTAATCATCACCGATGGCCACACACACTGAGATAATATATCATCACCGATGGCCACACAAACTGAGAAAAAATATCATCACCGAAGGCCGCACATACTGAGATAATATATCATCACCGATTGTCACACAAACTGAGATAATACATTATCACCGATGGCCACACATACTGAGATAATATATCACCACCGATGGTCACACATACTGAGATAATATGTCATCACCGATGGTCACACACACCGAGATAATATATCATCACCGTTGGCCACACACACTGAAATAATTAATCATCACCGATGGCCACACACACTGAGATAATATATCATCACCGATGGCCACACATGCCAAGATACTATATCATCACCAGTTATCACACATACTGAGATAATATATCATCACCGATGGCCATACATACTGACATAATATATCATCACCGATGGCCACACATACTAACATAATATATCATCACCGATGGCCACACATACTGACATAATATATCATCACCGATGGCCACACACAATCAGATAATATATCATCACCAATGGTCACACACACTGAGATAATATATCATCACCGATGGTCACACATACTGAGATAATATATCATCACCGATGGCCACACACACTAAGATAATATATCATCCCCGATGGCCACACACATTGAGATAGTATATCATCCCCGATGCCCACACATACTGAGATAATATGTCATCACCGATGGACACACATACTGAGATAATATATCATCACCGATGGTCACACATACTGAGATAATATATCAACACCGATTGTCACACATACTGAGATAATACATTATCACTGATGTCCACACATACTGAGATAATATATCGTCTCCGATGGTCAAACATACTGAGATAATATGTCTTTACCTATGGTCACACACACTGAGATAATTAATCATCACCGATGGCCACACATACTGACCTAATATATCATCAACGATTGTCACACATACTGATATAATACATTATCACCGATGACCACACACACTGAGTTAATTAATCATCACCGATGGCCACACACACTGAGGTAATATATCATCACCGATGGTCACACATACTGATATAATATATCAACACCTATGGCCACACATACTGACATAATATATCATCACCGATGGCCACACATACTAACATAATATATCATCACCGATGGCCACACATACTGACATAATATATCATCACCGATGGCCACACACAATCAGATAATATATCATCACCAATGGTCACACACACTGAGATAATATATTATCACCGATGGTCACACATACTGACATAATATATCATCACCGATGGCCACACACACTGAGATAATATATCATCACTGATGGCCACACATACTGAGATAATATATCATCACCGATGGCCAAACATACTGAGATAATATATCATCACCGATGGCCGCACATACTGACATAATATATCATCACCGATTGTCACACAAACTGAGATAATACATTATCACCGATGGCCACACATACTGAGATAATATATCACAACCGATGGTCACACATACTGAGATAATATGTCATCACCGATGGTCACACATACTGACATAATATATCATCACCGATGGCCACACATACTGAGATAATATATCATCACCGATGCCCACACATACTGAGATAATATATCATCACCGATTGTCACACATACTGAGATAATATGTCTTCACCGATTGTCACACATACTGAGATAATACATTATCACCGATGGCCACACACACTGAGATAATTAATCATCACCGATGGCCACACACACTGAGATAATATATCATCACCGATGGCCACACAAACTGAGAAAAAATATCATCACCGATGGCCACACATACTGACATAATATATCATCACCGGTTGTCACACAAACTGAGATAATACATTATCACCGATGGCCACACATACTGAGATAATATATCACCACCGATGGTCACACATACTGAGATAATATGTCATCACCGATGGTCACACACACCGAGATAATATATCATCACCGTTGGCCACACACACTGAAATAATTAATCATCACCGATGGCCACACACACTGAGATAATATATCATCACCGATGGCCACACATGCCAAGATACTATATCATCACCAGTTATCACACATACTGAGATAATATATCATCACCGATGGCCATACATACTGACATAATATATCATCACCGATGGCCGCACATACTGAGATAATATATCATCTCCGATGGTCACACACACTGAGATAATATGTCATCACCAATGGTCACACATACTGAGATAATATATCATCAACGATTCTCACACATACTGAGATAATATATCATCACTGATGCCCACACATACTGAGATAATATACCATCACCGATTGTCACACATACTGAGATAATATGTCATCACCGATGGTCATGCATACTGGGATAATACATTATCACCGTTGGCCACACATACTGAGATAATATATCATCACCGATGGACACACATACGGAGATAATATATCATCACCGATGGTCACACACACTGAGATAATTAATCATCACCGATGGCCACACACACTGAGATAATATGTCATCACCGATGGCCACACACACTGAGATAATTATTCATCACTGATGGCCACACACACTGAGATAATATATCATCACCTATGGCTACACATGCCAAGATACTATATCATCACCAGTTATCACACATACTGAGATAATATATCATCACCAATGGCCACACATACTGAGATAATATATCATCACCGATGGCCACACATACTGACATAATATATCATCACCGATGGCCTCACACAATGAGATAATATATCATCACCAATGGTCACACACACTGAGATAATATATCATCACCGATGGTCACACATACTGAGATAATATATCATCACCGATAGCCACACACACTGAGATAATATATCATCACTGATGGCCACACACACTGAGATAATATATCATCACCGATGGCCACACACACTGAGATAATATATCATCACCGATGGCCACACACACTGAGATAATATAGCATCACCGATGGACACACACACTGAGATAATATAGCATCACCGATGGCCACACACATTGAGATAGTATATCATCCCCGATGCCCACACATACTGAGATAATATATCATCACCGATGGACACACATACTGAGATAATATATCATCACCGATTGTCACACATACTGAGATAAATATCATCACCTATGGCTACACATGCCAAGATACTATATCATCACCAGTTATCACACATACTGAGATAATATATCATCACCAATGGCCACACATACTGAGATAATATATCATCACCGATGGTCACACACACCGAGATAATATATCATCACCGATGGCCGCACATACTGAGATAATATATCATCACCGATGATCACACATACTGAGATAATATGTCTTAACCGATGGTCACACACACTGAGATAATATATCATCACCGATGGCCACACATACTGACATAATATATCATCACCGATTGTCTCACATACTGAGATAATATGTCATCACCAATGGTCACACATACTGAGATAATATATCATCACCGATGGCCACACATACTGAGATAATATATCATCACCGATGGCCGCACATACTGAGATAATATATCATCACCGATGATCACACATACTGAGATAATATGTCTTAACCGATGGTCACACACACTGAGATAATATATCATCACCGATGGCCACACATACTGACATAATATATCATCACCGATTGTCTCACATACTGAGATAATATGTCATCACCAATGGTCACACATACTGAGATAATATATCATCAACGATTCTCACACATACTGAGATAATATATCATCACCGATGCCCACACATACTGAGATAATATACCATCACCGATTGTCACACATACTGAGATAATATGTCATCACCGATGGTCACACATACTGGGATAATACATTATCACCGATGGCCACACATACTGAGATAATATATCATCACCGATGGTCACACATACTGAGATAATATGTCATCACCGATGGTCACACACAACGAGATAATATATCATCACCGATGGCCACACACACTGAAATAATATATCATCACCGATGGCCACACACATTGAGATAATATATCATCACCGATGGCCACACATGCCAAGATACTATATCATCACCAGTTAACTTATCACACATACTGGGATAATATATCATCACCGATGGCCACACATACTGAGATAATATATCATCACCGATGGCCACACATGCCAAGATACTATATCCTCACCAGTTATCACACATACTGAGAAAATATATCATCACCGATGGCCATACATACTGAGATAATATATCATCACAGATGGCCGCACATACTGAGATAATATATCATCACCGATGGTCACACATACTGAGATAATATGTCATCACCGATGGTCACACATACTGAGATAATATATCATCACCGATGGCCACACATACTGACATAATATATCATCAACGATTGTCACACATACTGAGATAATACATTATCACCGATGGCCACACATACTGAGATAATATATCATCACCGATGGCCACACACACTGAGATAATTAATCATCACCGATGGCCACAAACACTGAGGTAATATATCATCACCGATGGTCACACATACTGAGATAATATATCAACACCGATGGCCACACATACTGACATAATATATCATCACCGATGGCCACACATACTAACATAATATATCATCACCGATGGCCACACATACTGACATAATATATCATCACCGATGGCCACACACAATCAGATAATATATCATCACCAATGGTCACACACACTGAGATAATATATCATCACCGATGGTCACACATACTGAGATAATATATCATCACCGATGGCCACACACACTAAGATAATATATCATCCCCGATGGCCACACACATTGAGATAGTATATCATCCCCGATGCCCACACATACTGAGATAATATGTCATCACCGATGGACACACATACTGAGATAATATATCATCACCGATGGTCACACATACTGAGATAATATATCAACACCGATGGTCACACATACTGAGATAATACATTATCACTGATGTCCACACATACTGAGATAATATATCGTCACCGATGGTCAAACATACTGAGATAATATGTCTTTACCTATGGTCACACACACTGAGATAATTAATCATCACCGATGGCCACACATACTGACCTAATATATCATCAACGATTGTCACACATACTGATATAATACATTATCACCGATGAGCACACACACTGAGTTAATTAATCATCACCGATGGCCACACACATTGAGGTAATATATCATCACCGATGGTCACACATACTGATATAATATATCAACACCTATGGCCACACATACTGACATAATATATCATCACCGATGGCCACACATACTAACATAATATATCATCACCGATGGCCACACATACTGACATAATATATCATCACCGATGGCCACACACAATCAGATAATATATCATCACCAATGGTCACACACACTGAGATAATATATCATCACCGATGGTCACACATACTGACATAATATATCATCACCGATGGCCACACACACTGAGATAATATATCATCACTGATGGCCACACATACTGAGATAATATATCATCACCGATGGCCACACATACTGAGATAATATATCATCACCGATGGCCGCACATACTGACATAATATATCATCACCGATTGTCACACAAACTGAGATAATACATTATCACCGATGGCCACACATACTGAGATAATATATCACCACCGATGGTCACACATACTGAGATAATATGTCATCACCGATGGTCACACATACTGAGATAATATATCATCACCGATGCCCCCACATACTGAGATAATATATCATCACCGATTGTCACACATACTGAGATAATATGTCTTCACCGATTGTCACACATACTGAGATAATACATTATCACCGATGGCCACACATACTGAGATAAAATATCATCACCGATGGTCACATATACTGAGATAATATGTCTTCACCTATGGTCACACACACTGAGATAATTAATCATCACCGATGGCCACACACACTGAGATAATATATCATCACCGATGGCCACACAAACTGAGAAAAAATATCATCACCGATGGCCGCACATACTGAGATAATATATCATCACCGATTGTCACACAAACTGAGATAATACATTATCACCGATGGCCACACATACTGAGATAATATATCACCACCGATGGTCACACATACTGAGATAATATGTCATCACCGATGGTCACACACACCGAGATAATATATCATCACCGTTGGCCACACACACTGAAATAATTAATCATCACCGATGGCCACACACACTGAGATAATATATCATCACCGATTGTCTCACATACTGAGATAATATGTCATCACCAATGGTCACACATACTGAGATAATATATCATCAACGATTCTCACACATACTGAGATAATATATCATCACCGATGCCCACACATACTGAGATAATATACCATCACCGATTGTCACACATACTGAGATAATATGTCATCACCGATGGTCACACATACTGGGATAATACATTATCACCGATGGCCACACATACTGAGATAATATATCATCACCGATGGTCACACATACTGAGATAATATGTCATCACCGATGGTCACACACAACGAGATAATATATCATCACCGATGGCCACACACACTGAAATAATATATCATCACCGATGGCCACACACATTGAGATAATATATCATCACCGATGGCCACACATGCCAAGATACTATATCATCACCAGTTAACTTATCACACATACTGGGATAATATATCATCACCGATGGCCACACATACTGAGATAATATATCATCACCGATGGCCACACATGCCAAGATACTATATCCTCACCAGTTATCACACATACTGAGAAAATATATCATCACCGATGGCCATACATACTGAGATAATATATCATCACAGATGGCCGCACATACTGAGATAATATATCATCACCGATGGTCACACATACTGAGATAATATGTCATCACCGATGGTCACACATACTGAGATAATATATCATCACCGATGGCCACACATACTGACATAATATATCATCAACGATTGTCACACATACTGAGATAATACATTATCACCGATGGCCACACATACTGAGATAATATATCATCACCGATGGCCACACACACTGAGATAATTAATCATCACCGATGGCCACAAACACTGAGGTAATATATCATCACCGATGGTCACACATACTGAGATAATATATCAACACCGATGGCCACACATACTGACATAATATATCATCACCGATGGCCACACATACTAACATAATATATCATCACCGATGGCCACACATACTGACATAATATATCATCACCGATGGCCACACACAATCAGATAATATATCATCACCAATGGTCACACACACTGAGATAATATATCATCACCGATGGTCACACATACTGAGATAATATATCATCACCGATGGCCACACACACTAAGATAATATATCATCCCCGATGGCCACACACATTGAGATAGTATATCATCCCCGATGCCCACACATACTGAGATAATATGTCATCACCGATGGACACACATACTGAGATAATATATCATCACCGATGGTCACACATACTGAGATAATATATCAACACCGATGGTCACACATACTGAGATAATACATTATCACTGATGTCCACACATACTGAGATAATATATCGTCACCGATGGTCAAACATACTGAGATAATATGTCTTTACCTATGGTCACACACACTGAGATAATTAATCATCACCGATGGCCACACATACTGACCTAATATATCATCAACGATTGTCACACATACTGATATAATACATTATCACCGATGAGCACACACACTGAGTTAATTAATCATCACCGATGGCCACACACACTGAGGTAATATATCATCACCGATGGTCACACATACTGATATAATATATCAACACCTATGGCCACACATACTGACATAATATATCATCACCGATGGCCACACATACTAACATAATATATCATCACCGATGGCCACACATACTGACATAATATATCATCACCGATGGCCACACACAATCAGATAATATATCATCACCAATGGTCACACACACTGAGATAATATATCATCACCGATGGTCACACATACTGACATAATATATCATCACCGATGGCCACACACACTGAGATAATATATCATCACTGATGGCCACACATACTGAGATAATATATCATCACCGATGGCCACACATACTGAGATAATATATCATCACCGATGGCCGCACATACTGACATAATATATCATCACCGATTGTCACACAAACTGAGATAATACATTATCACCGATGGCCACACATACTGAGATAATATATCACCACCGATGGTCACACATACTGAGATAATATGTCATCACCGATGGTCACACATACTGAGATAATATATCATCACCGATGCCCCCACATACTGAGATAATATATCATCACCGATTGTCACACATACTGAGATAATATGTCTTCACCGATTGTCACACATACTGAGATAATACATTATCACCGATGGCCACACATACTGAGATAAAATATCATCACCGATGGTCACATATACTGAGATAATATGTCTTCACCTATGGTCACACACACTGAGATAATTAATCATCACCGATGGCCACACACACTGAGATAATATATCATCACCGATGGCCACACAAACTGAGAAAAAATATCATCACCGATGGCCGCACATACTGAGATAATATATCATCACCGATTGTCACACAAACTGAGATAATACATTATCACCGATGGCCACACATACTGAGATAATATATCACCACCGATGGTCACACATACTGAGATAATATGTCATCACCGATGGTCACACACACCGAGATAATATATCATCACCGTTGGCCACACACACTGAAATAATTAATCATCACCGATGGCCACACACACTGAGATAATATATCATCACCGATGGCCACACATGCCAAGATACTATATCATCACCAGTTATCACACATACTGAGATAATATATCATCACCGATGGCCATACATACTGACATAATATATCATCACCGATGGCCACACATACTAACTTAATATATCATCACCGATGGCCACACATACTGACATAATATATCATCACCGATGGCCACACACAATCAGATAATATATCATCACCAATGGTCACACACACTGAGATAATATATCATCACCGATGGTCACACATACTGAGATAATATATCATCACCGATGGCCACACACACTAAGATAATATATTATCCCCGATGGCCACACACATTGAGATAGTATATCATCCCCGATGCCCACACATACTGAGATAATATGTCATCACCGATGGACACACATACTGAGATAATATATCATCACCGATGGTCACACATACTGAGATAATATATCAACACCGATTGTCACACATACTGAGATAATACATTATCACTGATGTCCACACATACTGAGATAATATATCGTCTCCGATGGTCAAACATACTGAGATAATATGTCTTTACCTATGGTCACACACACTGAGATAATTAATCATCACCGATGGCCACACATACTGACCTAATATATCATCAACGATTGTCACACATACTGATATAGTACATTATCACCGATGACCACACACACTGAGTTAATTAATCATCACCGATGGCCACACACACTGAGGTAATATATCATCACCGATGGTCACACATACTGATATAATATATCAACACCTATGGCCACACATACTGACATAATATATCATCACCGATGGCCACACATACTAACATAATATATCATCACCGATGGCCACACATACTGACATAATATATCATCACCGATGGCCACACACAATCAGATAATATATCATCACCAATGGTCACACACACTGAGATAATATATTATCACCGATGGTCACACATACTGACATAATATATCATCACCGATGGCCACACACACTGATATAATATATCATCACTGATGGCCACACATACTGAGATAATATATCATCACCGATGGCCACACATACTGAGATAATATATCATCACCGATGGCCGCACATACTGACATAATATATCATCACCGATTGTCACACAAACTGAGATAATACATTATCACCGATGGCCACACATACTGAGATAATATATCACAACCGATGGTCACACATACTGAGATAATATGTCATCACCGATGGTCACACATACTGACATAATATATCATCACCGATGGCCACACATACTGAGATAATATATCATCACCGATGCCCACACATACTGAGATAATATATCATCACCGATTGTCACACATACTGAGATAATATGTCTTCACCGATTGTCACACATACTGAGATAATACATTATCACCGATGGCCACACATACAGATGTAGCCACCTTTACCTTGACTGTTTCTCCGCCGAGACGGGCGTTTAGCCACGCTAAGGCGATAGCTGAGTTTCATCACAGGCAGGCGCGTTGAGACGATCTAGATACTCATCATGCATTACACATCTCCACCACTGTGTCGCTAATGCTCCACTAATCCAGTACTTTCGATCGTACAGTATAGCGGCGGATTGATCTACAGCTCTGGCAATACTGTAGGCGTAACGGGAGGCGGTGGAAAAAGTATGGAGTACTGTACAGTATGTGTATGGAGACGCAACTACAGTAATTGTGTAAAAGGAAGAATGTACAGTACAATGTATAAACACCGTGCTTTTAAAATATATGAGCGTCTGAGTTCGCTAATGCATAATGGGAATGGAGGACTAGCAAATGCGAGCGTCCGAGTCCTCTAAGGCATAAACCAACAGCAATGGGGCGGGGGCCGGGCGCTGTTTGCAGTACTTTCACACATGAAATTGGAAATCTCTCATGAGGCGTCGTGGGCTAGGGGTGAAGGCTCCCACCTCCCTCGCTGGGAGTCCAGGGTTCGAGACCTGATGTGCTTTCTTTCTTTTTTTTTTTTTTTTCTGTAATAATGCACTGTATTATTTTATTTACATTGTAAGACAGTCAATGGAAGGATGCACACAGGTTTCACATAAATCAAAGTACATCTGCAGGAGCGATTCTTTACGCTAAATGCACCTAAACAGCGGGAATGAAATGAGTGTATTCTGACGCTACCAACTGAGCAAAACAGTACTGTAGATCTTCAGCGTTTGTGTATTGCACAGGACCTGAATTTCCTCCCTGTGCAGGCCCCCAGGGGGGAAGGGCGATGGGGGTAGGGGGGAGACGATGGAAAATACTGTGCCTTTGAAATGCAATTACATGAGCGTCCGAGTACACTACGGCATACTGTAAACCAACACCAATGGGAAGGAAGTGCCAACCTTATTTTTAATGTGTTCCCGTGACATTCACTTTAAAAAAAAAAAAATTCTCTCCAATACAGTACATCCAATGGAAGGATGCACACAGGTTTCACATACTGTAAATCAAAGTACATCTGCAGGAGCGATTCTTTACGCTAAATGCACCTAAACAGCGGGAATGAAATGAGTGTATTCTGACGCTACCAACTGAGCAAAACAGTACTGTAGATCTTCAGCGTTTGTGTATTGCACAGGACCTGAATTTCCTCCCTGTGCAGGCCCCCAGGGGGGAAGGGCGATGGGGGTAGGGGGGAGACGATGGAAAATACTGTGCCTTTGAAATGCAATTACATGAGCGTCCGAGTACACTACGGCATACTGTAAACCAACACCAATGGGAAGGAAGTGCCAACCTTATTTTTAATGTGTTCCCGTGACATTCACTTTAAAAAAAAAAAAATTCTCTCCAATACAGTACATCCAATGGAAGGATGCACACAGGTTTCACATACTGTAAATCAAAGTACATCTGCAGGAGCGATTCTTTACGCTAAATGCAACCTACAGTACGGTACTGTAAGTGAGCAAAATAGTACTACAGTGGGCGTTTGTGTATTGCACATGACCTGCATTCCCTCCCTGTCTACTGCATGATCTGTGCAGGCTCCCATGGGGGAAGGGCAACAGGCTAGCAGGAGGCGGAGGAAAACACCGTGCTTTACAAATGCGAGCGTCCGAGTCCTCTAAGGCATAAACCAACAGCAATGGGGCGGGGGCCGGGCGCTGTTTGCAGTACTTTCACACATGAAATTGGAAATCTCTCATGAGGCGTCGTGGGCTAGGGGTGAAGGCTCCCACCTCCCTCGCTGGGAGTCCAGGGTTCGAGACCTGATGTGCTTTCTTTCTTTTTTTTTTTTTTTTCTGTAATAATGCACTGTATTATTTTATTTACATTGTAAGACAGTCAATGGAAGGATGCACACAGGTTTCACATAAATCAAAGTACATCTGCAGGAGCGATTCTTTACGCTAAATGCACCTAAACAGCGGGAATGAAATGAGTGTATTCTGACGCTACCAACTGAGCAAAACAGTACTGTAGATCTTCAGCGTTTGTGTATTGCACAGGACCTGAATTTCCTCCCTGTGCAGGCCCCCAGGGGGGAAGGGCGATGGGGGTAGGGGGGAGACGATGGAAAATACTGTGCCTTTGAAATGCAATTACATGAGCGTCCGAGTACACTACGGCATACTGTAAACCAACACCAATGGGAAGGAAGTGCCAACCTTATTTTTAATGTGTTCCCGTGACATTCACTTTAAAAAAAAAAAAATTCTCTCCAATACAGTACATCCAATGGAAGGATGCACACAGGTTTCACATAAATCAAAGTACATCTGCAGGAGCGATTCTTTACGCTAAATGCAACCTACAGTACGGTACTGTAAGTGAGCAAAATAGTACTACAGTGGGCGTTTGTGTATTGCACATGACCTGCATTCCCTCCCTGTCTACTGCATGATCTGTGCAGGCTCCCATGGGGGAAGGGCAACAGGCTAGCAGGAGGCGGAGGAAAACACCGTGCTTTACAAATGCGAGCGTCCGAGTCCTCTAAGGCATGAGTGTCTTTACTTTAATACTTTTTTTTTTTTTTTCCCCACAGATATCTATATACACAAGAAAAGAATGTAACGAAGAACAAACTACTTTTTTGTTTTAATTAACTTTCAAACTTTATTTAAAAAAAAAAACACCTTTTTTTTCTTCAATAAACTTTTAAAAATAGAAGTTTCCTGTGGTTTTTATTAAAATATGAAATGCAAGATGCCTAACCAAGTTGTTTTACATACAGTATACCACTCTTAATTGAATTCCCATCATACAGTAGTACTAATTTATACAGTACAGGAAGTTGGGAATACAAACATTGGAAACCACGTCATGTTTATTTTAAGAAACACTTTATTTACGGACAAAGTCATTTGGAACATGTAACATCACACATACTGTACTGTATTGTAATAAAGCCAACATCACACATACTGTACGGTACTTTAATCAAAAGGTAACAGCACAAATACAGTAACAATATCAACTTTAACATTTTTATAATTTATTTTTTTGTGGTGGTGGTGCGGGGCCTCCAGGCCTCCTCTGCGGTCCTCCAGGCCTCCTCTGCGGTCCTCCAGGCCTCCTCTGCGGTCCTCCAGGCCTCCTCTGCGGTCCTCCAGGTCTCTTCTGCGGTCCTCCAGGTCTCTTCTGCGGTCCTCCAGGCCTCCTCTGCGGTCGTCCAAGTCGCTGACTTCGTCCAGTCCGCTGCTGTGGTCCAGGCCTCTGCGGTCCTCCAGGCCTCCTCTGCGGTCCTCCAGGCCTCCTCTGCGGTCCTCCAGGCCTCCTCTGCGGTCCTCCAGGTCTCTTCTGCGGTCCTCCAGGTCTCTTCTGCGGTCCTCCAGGTCTCTTCTGCGGTCCTCCAGGCCTCCTCTGCGGTCGTCCAAGTCGCTGACTTCGTCCAGTCCGCTGCTGTGGTCCAGGCCTCTGCGGTCCTCCAGGCCTCCTCTGCGGTCCTCCAGGCCTCCTCTGCGGTCCTCCAGGCCTCCTCTGCGGTCCTCCAGGCCTCCTCTGCGGTCCTCCAGGCCTCCTCTGCGGTCCTCCAGGTCTCTTCTGCGGTCCTCCAGGCCTCCTCTGCGTTCGCCCAAGTCGCTGACTTCGTCCAGTCCGCTGCTGTGGTCCAGGCCTCTGCGGTCCTCCAGGCCTCCTCTGCGGTCCTCCAGGCAGAGGCGTCACTAGGGTTGGTGTCACCCGGTATGGCAACTTATGGTGTCACCCCCATGGACCTCCTTCCGTATCACACCACGCGTGTGTGTGTGTGTGTGTGTGTGTGTGTGTGTGTGTGTGTGTGTGTGTCTATATATAATCTGGCACTCCAAGCACTTTAAAACAGTATGAATGCTAGTGCCCTTCTTAAAAAGAATTTATACAAGGAGTATCGGCCACACAAGTTTCATAGATAGATAGATAGATAGATAGATAGATAGATAGATAGATAGATAGATAGATAGATATTAGATATACATATATATCTCTTCGGGAAAGGGGGCATAGCCACTCAAAAGGGGGCATGTCCTCTAGTGTAGTTTACCACACTACATAACCCTTATACACATTATGCACCACAATAGTAGGACCCCTTATACTGGTGCCCCTTTCACATTATACCACAAAGTATGAGCCGAAATTCACATTATAGCACATGGTATGAGCCAAAATTCACATTATAGCACACAGTATTAGCCGAAATTCACATTATAGCACACGGTATGAACCGAAATTCACATTATATAGCACACGGTATGAGCCGAAATTCACATTATAGCACACGGCATGAGCCGAAATTCACATTATAGCACACGGCATGAGCTGAAATTCACATTATAGCACACGGTAGCCGAAATTCACATTATAGCACACGGTATGAGACGAAATTCACATTATAGAATACAGTATGAGCCAAAATTCACATTATAGCACACGGCATGAGCCGAAATTCACAGCACACGGAATGAGCCGAAACTCCCATTATAGCACACGGTAGCCGAAATTCACATTATAGCACACGGTATGAGACGAAATTCACATTATAGAATACAGTATGAGCCAAAATTCACATTATAGCACACGGCATGAGCCGAAATTCACAGCACACGGAATGAGCCGAAACTCCCATTATAGCACACGGTAGCCGAAATTCACATTATAGCACACGGTATGAGCCGAAATTCACATTATAGCACACAGAAGGAGCCGAAACTCACATTATAGCACACGGTATGAGCCGAAATTCACATTATAGCACACAGAAGGAGCCGAAATTCACATTATAGCACACGGTATGAGCAGAAATTCACATTATAGCACACGGAATGAGACAAAATTCAGGGAGAGTGACAGCAGGGACAGGGAGAGTGACAAAGGGACAGGGAAAGTGACAGCAGGGACATAGGGACAGGGAGAGTGACAGCAAAGACATAGGGACAGGGAAAGTGACAGAGAGAGGGACAGCAAGGGCATACAGTAGGGACTAGGGAAAGAGAAGGGCAGCAGGGTAAGATTACCTATTTAGCAGCCGGAGCGGAGGATGATGTGGTCTGCGGTGCATGAGGAGGCTGTGGTCGGCACGGGGCGGAGGAGGTTATGGGCAGAGAAGGACTGAGGGTGGCTGAGGAGGCTGAGGGTGGCGGCTGTGCAGCGGAAGAGGTAGAGGGCAGCAGCGGTGCAATGGAGGAGGCTGTGGTCGGCGGCCTTTGGTGGTGCGGCACTGGCTCCTATGACCCAGCGCTACTATTTCCAATCTGCCGCGGACCGGCAGCCAATGACTGGCTGCTGGTCCGCGGCAGATTGGATAGGAGTAATAGAAAATGTTTGGTTACACAAGAAAGTTGCCTTATTTGAGGCAAGAGCACACAGACTACTAATACCAGAGTGCCGAACCAGCTGCTCACGACACACATATATATCTCTCTATACATACACACATGTACATACACAATGCGTACACATATATATATATAGACCTACACACACAAACACACACATATATATCATGGCGCCCCTCCCCCCCCTTTACCCCTCATCATACTTTTTATGGCGACTGGAATGGCTGGCTCCCACTGTAAATGATATAAGGTTCTTCCCAGGCTGCTCTTCTGCTCCAGTCTGTCTCGAGAGTTCCTGTCCCTCCTCCCAGGCAACATTCAGCGCGCACCAGCAAGGAGAGACGAAGCTGCTGCGGAGAGGGGAGGGTGGCCCCTCCTCCCCTCTCCCCCTGGCTGGGACACTGACTGGCGGCGGGCGCAGCGCTGACTGCGGCAATACAGTGAGTCAGTGTGACTCAATGTAATGCCGGCGGCTGTGGGCCCCTTGACAGCGGCGGGCTTCGGTGCAATGCACCGCTGCTACTTCCGCCGCTCTGTCTCGCCTCTCACATTCATTTATTGGGATGCGGGTGCGCGGCTCTATTTAACGGGATGCGGGTGCGCGGCTCTATTTAACGGGATGCGGGTGCGCGGCTCTATTTAACGGGATGCGGGTGCGCGGCTCTATTTGGTGTCACCCCATTGAAGGGTGACACCCGGGTGCGGGCCGCACCCACCGCACCCCCCTCATGACGCCACTGCCTCCAGGCCTCCTCTGCGGTCCTCCAGGCCTCCTCTGCGGTCCTCCAGGCCTCCTCTGCGGTCCTCCAGGCATCCTCTGCGGTCCTCCAGGCCTCCTCTGCGGTCCTCCAGGCCTCCTCTGCGGTCCTCCATGTTTCCTCTGCGGTCCTCCAGGTCTCTTCTGCGGTCCTCCAGGCCTCCTCTGCGTTCGCCCAAGTCGCTGACTTCGTCCAGTCCGCTGCTGTGGTCCAGGCCTCTGCGGTCCTCCAGGCCTCCTCTGCGGTCCTCCAGGCCTCCTCTGCGGTCCTCCAGGCCTCCTCTGCGGTCCTCCAGGCCTCCTCTGCGGTCCTCCAGGTCTCTTCTGCGGTCCTCCAGGCCTCCTCTGCGTTCGCCCAAGTCGCTGACTTCGTCCAGTCCGCTGCTGTGGTCCAGGCCTCTGCGGTCCTCCAGGCCTCCTCTGCGGTCCTCCAGGCCTCCTCTGCGGTCCTCCAGGCCTCCTCTGCGGTCCTCCAGGCCTCCTCTGCGGTCCTCCAGGCCTCCTCTGCGGTCCTCCAGGCCTCCTCTGCGGTCCTCCAGGTCTCTTCTGCGGTCCTCCAGGCCTCCTCTGCGTTCGCCCAAGTCGCTGACTTCGTCCAGTCCGCTGCTGTGGTCCAGGCCTCTGCGGTCCTCCAGGCCTCCTCTGCGGTCCTCCAGGCCTCCTCTGCGGTCCTCCAGGCCTCCTCTGCGGTCCTCCAGGCATCCTCTGCGGTCCTCCAGGCCTCCTCTGCGGTCCTCCAGGCCTCCTCTGCGGTCCTCCATGTTTCCTCTGCGGTCCTCCAGGTCTCTTCTGCGGTCCTCCAGGCCTCCTCTGCGGTCCTCCATGCCGCTGACTTCGTCCAGTCCGCTGCGGTCGTCCAGGCCTCCTCTGCGGTCCTCCATGCCGCTGACTTCGTCCAGTCCGCTGCGGTCGTCCAGGTCTCTTCTGCGGTCCTCCAGGCCTCCTCTGCGGTCGTCCAGCCCTCTGCGGTCCTCCAGGCCTCCTCTGCGGTCCTCCAGGCCTCCTCTGCGGTCCTCCAGGTCTCTTCTGCGGTCCTCCTGGTCTCTTCTGCGGTCCTCCAGGTCTCTTCTGCGGTCCTCCAGGCCTCCTCTGTGGTCGTCCAAGTCGCTGACTTCGTCCAGTCCGCTGCTGTGGTCCAGGCCTCTGCGGTCCTCCAGGCCTCCTCTGCGGTCCTCCAGGCCTCCTCTGCGGTCCTCCAGGCCTCCTCTGCGGTCCTCCAGGCCTCCTCTGCGGTCCTCCAGGCCTCCTCTGCGGTCCTCCATGCCGCTGACGTCGTCCAGGCCTCCTCTGCGGTCGTCCAGGCCTCCTCTGCGGTCCTCCAGGCCTCGGTCGTCCAGGCCGCTGACTTGAACCGCTTGGTGGTGTGTTGCAATGATGGTGCGGCAAACTCCAACTTGCCATTCTTCCCTCGTTTGTTCAATGACTTTCTTCATGGCTTCTACCATCTGTTCCTTTATGCCTTCTTTAAGGCCAGCCACATCGGTCTGCAGCTGATTGACCTGTCCACCAACTTCTGACTCCATATTGGTCACCTTACTGAGTAGCTCCTTTAGTAAAACAGGACAGGTACACTGGCAGTCCTGCACTTTGGTGTTCACATCTGTGAAATGCAACCTTCTTCGTGGTGAATGTGTCATGTCTTCTTGTCCAGGGGTGGCTACATGGTCCAAAAAAGAAGCTTCCTGATGCAGCGTGTTTGTCATGTCCTCTAGCACCGGTATTTCCAGATTCATTGGCTGAACACTGTGATCTGCAGGAGATGGAACAATTACATCATTTGCCACACCACATATCAGCTCCAACGTATTATTCTTTGCCTTGGCATTTTTTCGTGGTTTCACCACATTTTCTTTCTGAGCCGCCTTGGCAGTTTTCTTCTTCTTTTGTGGGACTACTGCAGCAAGTTTCTGTGCCACTGATGGGTGGGTTTTGGCACTCCCGTAAAATCTGGTAGTCTGCATTCTTTGTCTTTTGTCTAAAAATATAAAAACCACAATAAGAAAACATGTAAAGCACAGCATGCTAAAAATAGCAAACAACTGTACATTTTCAAATAAAGTGCACAACAGTAAAGTGCAAATACAGTACTGTACAGTATTTGCCTTTTTTCCCTGTGCCTCCCAACAAGAACCTCTGCAGGAGGGACAGAATGCTCTGTTACGGACTTCAGTTTAAATATACAGTATGATTACCATCACCTGTGCGAACAACTATACTGTACAGTAGTTACTGTATTTGATAAGATAGGTGTTTCACCACAAGTGATAGCAATCATTCAGTACTACAGCACATACCTGTAGTACACCGGGATAAGCAAGGTCTATGTACATTACGTTATACCGAGCTGGATCGCTTAGCAACCTGACAAAATGGCCACCGACCGTGAACTCCCAGCACGTGGCAGCGCTTGGATATGGAGTGAGATACAGTATGGTACAGTCCAGGGGCAATGCTGAAGGAGCGTCACAATCCCCTAGCTCAATTACTAGAGCCATCTTAACAGCAGTGTGGGCCCCTGGACACAGCAATGCACTGGGGCCCCTACCCACTCACCAGCGGAAGGGGTGGGGGGAGCTATCAGCGGCAGCTTTGATGCTCCGCGGGGGATAGGGGGGGTTCTATCTTTCGCTCAGTATGTACAGTAGGACCTGGAGAAATAATTTCTGCTAATTATTCCTTTACTGCACAGATGGGGCAGGAAGGAGAACACTAAACTGTAGAAGGGGGCATTGTGCTGAATGAAGGGGCCCTGGTACATGACTTCCAGGGTGGTAGGGGGTGTTTAATACACAGGGGAGGAGTGATAATGGAGTGGGCTTAATATTAGTGTTATGGACTGCAATTAGTTTCCTGTATGAAACAGATACAGTACAGTAAATAACCCTCCTTGGAAGTGCATGGGCCCTGTGAGACTTACAGTAGTGTACAGCATAAGGGTCGACTGACATGATGTACAAGCATTACATACAGTACATGTCAGTACTGTATGTAAATTCTTCAATTATTGCCTAACAACAATGCTGCTTACTGTATATTAAATACTGTAGGCCTAGAAATGTGCATCTCAATATAGTAGTTAAAAACACAGGGGCCTATGTGGATAAGCGAGTTCTATGCACACTAAAAATGGCCACCGACCGTGAACCCCCAGCACGTGGCAGCGCTCGGATATGTAGTGAGATACAGTATGGCATACATTTCACAGTTCAGGGGGCAATGCTGAAGGAGCGTCACAATCCCCTAGCTCAATTACATTGGGATAAGCGAGGTCTATGCACATTACGGTATACCGAGCTGGATCGCTTAGCAACCTGACAAAATGGCCGCCGACCGTGAACTCCCAGCACGTGGCAGCGCTCGGATATGTAGTGAGATACAATATGGCATACATTTCACAGTTCAGGGGGCAATGCTGAAGGAGCGTCACAATCCCCTAGCCAAAATACACAGGGGAGGGATAAGCTACTGTAGGATTGCATACAGTATTACGGTACACCGGACTCAATCGCATAGCACACTGTCAAAACGACCACTACCCATGAACCCCCACCTCCTGAACCCCCACCTCGTGGCAGGCAGCAGTTGGGTATGGAATGAGAAATGGCATAAGCTGTGCAGGCTACGGGGCGATGCTGAAGGAGCGTCACAATCCCCTAGCTCAATTACATTGGGATAAGCGAGGTCTATGCACATTACGGTATACCGAGCTGGATCGCTTAGCAACCTGACAACATGGCCGCCGACCGTGAACTCCCAGCACGTGGCAGCGCTCGGATATGGAGTGAGATACAATATGGCATACTGTACATTTCACAGTTCAGGGGGCAATGCTGAAGGAGCGTCACAATCCCCTAGCTCAATACAGTATCTCACGCTTACAGTATCTTACAGTATACGCTTACAGTATCTCTGTGTATTTTGGCTAGGGGATTGTGACGCTCCTTCAGCATCGCCCCGTAGCCTGCACAGCTTATGCCATTTCTCATTCCATACCCAACTGCTGCCTGCCACGAGGTGGGGGTGAATAAAAAAAATAATAAAGTGTCTGAAAAAAACTACAGTAACATGCATTAGTACTTAAGGAATCGAACCCTGGACTCTGAGTATAGGAAGCGAAACACTTCACCACTTCGCCGCAGACAAATGTATAAATCCGTTGGTTTTGATTATGCTGTAATGGCTACGGGATTAAGACGATAACATACTGTAGAAAATTCCTAATCTTGAGAGGCAATAGTGAACTTGTAACACACATCCATTTGCGACAGTGTACACTACTGGTTTTACAGTAGTGTTTTGTCTGCGGGACTCGGACGCTCACATACAGTATTCATAAAGTATTGTAGATGGATCATATACTGTATGCTGTACTACTGTATTTGCGTCGGTGTCGTACTGTATATACTGTACAGTACTGTATTAAATAATGCAGCGTAATGAGTACAGTATTTGCTGTATGCAGCGTAATGAGACGCCTTAGTAAAGTAGTCCTTATTATGTATGTCAGTATTGTATTTTACGGGAGACCACACGCATGCGCAGTGGTGATTGTAAAAAGCGACATCTGGTGGCTGATCGCAGGTATTACACGTAAAGGTAACGCCAAACGTCAAATGTCTGTCTCCGTGCGATTAGATAGCCTCTCTGTGGCTAGGCTCGCCTCGCTACGCCACAGTACGCTGCGTATGGTCGAACGGGCCAACCGCCGCGGCCACTCAAGATAAAGGTGGCTACATCTGTACTGAGATAATATATCATCACCGATGGTCACATATACTGAGATAATATGTCTTCACCTATGGTCACACACACTGAGATAATTAATCATCACCGATGGCCACACACACTGAGATAATATATCATCACCGATGGCCACACAAACTGAGAAAAAATATCATCACCGATGGCCACACATACTGACATAATATATCATCACCGATTGTCACACAAACTGAGATAATACATTATCACCGATGGCCACACATACTGAGATAATATATCACCACCGATGGTCACACATACTGAGATAATATGTCATCACCGATGGTCACACACACCGAGATAATATATCATCACCATTGGCCACACACACTGAAATAATTAATCATCACCGATGGCCACACACACTGAGATAATATATCATCACCGATGGCCACACATGCCAAGATACTATATCATCACCAGTTATCACACATACTGAGATAATATATCATCACCGATGGCCATACATACTGACATAATATATCATCACCGATGGCCGCACATACTGAGATAATATATCATCTCCGATGGTCACACACACTGAGATAATATGTCATCACCAATGGTCACACATACTGAGATAATATATCATCAACGATTCTCACACATACTGAGATAATATATCATCACTGATGCCCACACATACTGAGATAATATACCATCACCGATTGTCACACATACTGAGATAATATGTCATCACCGATGGTCATGCATACTGGGATAATACATTATCACCGTTGGCCACACATACTGAGATAATATATCATCACCGATGGACACACATACGGAGATAATATATCATCACCGATGGTCACACACACTGAGATAATTAATCATCACCGATGGCCACACACACTGAGATAATATGTCATCACCGATGGCCACACACACTGAGATAATTATTCATCACTGATGGCCACACACACTGAGATAATATATCATCACCTATGGCTACACATGCCAAGATACTATATCATCACCAGTTATCACACATACTGAGATAATATATCATCACCAATGGCCACACATACTGAGATAATATATCATCACCGATGGCCACACATACTGACATAATATATCATCACCGATGGCCTCACACAATGAGATAATATATCATCACCAATGGTCACACACACTGAGATAATATATCATCACCGATGGTCACACATACTGAGATAATATATCATCACCGATAGCCACACACACTGAGATAATATATCATCACCGATGGTCACACATACTGAGATAATATATCATCACCGATGGCCACACATACTGAGATAATATATCATCACCGATGGCCACACATACTGAGATAATATATCATCACCGATAGCCACACACACTGAGATAATATATCATCACCGATGGTCACACATACTGAGATAATATATCATCACCGATGGCCACACACACTGAGATAATATATCATCACCGACAGGGACGGATTGGGAGATAAAAGTGGCCCTGGAAAAAATTCTAGAAGTGGCCTTGTGGGCGGCATCAAATCAACTGTAGGCGGGATCAATACAAAAGTAGGCGGGATTACTGCTTCAAAATATAATGTAGGCGGAGTTACACCAACAAAAGGCAGATCATGTTAGTGTTCACTCTAGGATTTTTAGGGCAGGGTGCTGATCACAGGGAGGGCATATTTTTCATTCGGGTGGGCACTTTTTTAAGTTAGAAGGGCAAAATTACGTACAGTACATACTATAATGCTTGGTGCTCCCATTCCCACAGGACAAAGTATGGACAGTGCGCGCCGAAGGCGCGCGTCAAAAATTTAGGGGCGTTGTTTCATGTGGAAGGGGCGTGGCCACATAACAGTGGCAATTCACATTACACCACACAGTAGTGCACCTAATACACAATGCACCAGGTAGAACCTCCTATACACACTGCGACAAGTAGAGCACGTTATACATATTGCGCCAGATAGAGCATGTTATACACATTGCGCCAGGTAGAGAGCACTGAGACACACTGCACCAGGTAGAGAGCACTGAGGCACATTGCACCAGGTAGAGCACTGAGGCTCATTGCACCAGGTAGAGAGCACAGAGACACATTGCACCAGGTAGAGCACTGAGACACACTGCACCAGGTAGAGAGCACTGAGGCACATTGCACCAGGTAGAGAGCACTGAGGCACATTGCACCAGGTAGAGAGCACTGAGGCACATTGCACCAGGTAGAGAGCACAGAGACACATTGCACCAGGTAGAAAGCACTGAGGCATATTGCACCAGGTAGACAGTACAGAGACACATTGCACCAGGTAGAGAGCACTGAGGCACACTTCACCATGTAGAGAGCACTAAGGCATACTGCACCATGTAGAGAGCACTGAGGCACACTGCACCATGTAGAGAGCACTGAGGCACATTGCACCAGGTAGAGAGTACTGCAACACATTGCACCAGGTAGAGAGCACAGAGACACATTGCACCAGGTAGAGAGCACAGAGACACACTGCACCAGGTAGAGAGCACAGAGACACACTGCACCAGGTAGAGAGCACAGAGACACATTGCACCAGGTAGAGAGCACAGAGACACACTGCACCAGGTAGAGAGCACTGAGACACACTGCACCAAGTAGAGAGCACCGAGACACATTGCACCAGGTAGAGAGCACAGAGACACATTGCACCAGGTAGAGAGCACAGAGACACATTGCACCAGGTAGAGAGCACAGAGAAACATTGCACCAGGTAGAGAGCTCCGAGAAACATTGCACCAGGTAGAGAGCACTGAGACACACTGCACCAGGTAGAGAGCACTGAGGCACACTGCACCAGGTAGAGAGCACTGAGGCACACTGCACCAGGTAGAGAGCACTGAGACACACTGCACCAGGTAGAGAGCACTGAGACACACTGCACCAGGTAGAGAGCACTGAGACACACTGTACCAGATAGAGAGCACTGAGACACATTGCACCAGGTAGAGAGCACTGAGACACACTGCACCAGATAGAGAGCACTGAAACACACTGCATCAGGTAGAGAGCACTGAGACACACTGCACCAGATAGAGAGCACTGAGGCACATTGCACCAGGTAGAGAGCACTGAGACACACTGCACCAGGTAGAGAGCACTGAGACACATTGCACCAGGTAGAGAGCACTGAGACACATTGCACCAGGTAGAGAGCACTGAGGCACACTGCACCAGGTAGAGAGCACTGAGGCACACTGCACCAGGTAGAGAGCACTGAGGCACACTGCACCAGGTAGAGAGCACTGAGGCACACTGTAACAAAAAAATAAAAAAGCGAGAAACCTGGTCCAATGCACTAAAGGGGATCCATGTTTATGGATCCCCTTTCCCTGAATGCCGGGACCCCACTGTGACTCCTGTCACTAGAGGACCTGGCAGCAAATCAGGGAGCGTTACGTCATAGCACTCTCCTGATTGGCTGAGCGCTCCTGGCCTGTCAATCAGACGGAGTGGTCCTCCATTATAGTCAATGGTGGGAAAATTGCGGTCTGCGGATAATCGAGAGGTTAATTGAGGTCACTCTTGTGGGTGACATCAATTAACTTTGCGGTTAGCCGCAGACATCTAAACCCCCAGACACAAAAGTACACCTCACACCCCCATACATAAAATTACACCTCACACCCCCAGACACAAAATTACACCTGACACCTATAAAATTACACCTCACACCCCAAGACACAAAATTACACCTCACACCCATAAAATGAAACCTCACACCCATAAATTTACACCTCACACCCCCAGAAACAAAATTACACCTCACACCCTAGACATAAAATTACACCTCACCGCAGACATAAAATTACACCCGACACCTATAAAATTACACCCGACACCCATAAAACTACACCTCACACCCCCAGACATAAAATTACACCCGACACCAATAAAACTACACCTCACACCCCCAGACATAAAATTACACCTCACACCCCCAGACATAAAATTACACCCGACACCTATAAAATTACACCCGACACCCATAAAACTACACCTCACACCCCCAGACATAAAATTACACCTCACACCCCAAGACACAAAATTACACCTCACACCCCATGACACAAAATTACACCTCACACCCAGGACACTAAATTACACCTCACACCCCAAGATACTAAATTACACCTCACACTGTTAAAATTACACCTCACACCCCAAGACTCAAAATTACACCTGACACCTATAAAATTACACCTCACACTCCCAGACATAAAATGAAACCAGACACCTATAAAATTACACCTGACACCAATAAAACTACACCTCACACCCCAAGACACAAAATTACACCTCACACCCAGGACACTAAATTACACCTCACACCCCAAGATACTAAATTACACCTCACAACCCAAGATACTAAATTACACCTCACACCCCAAGATACTAAATTACACCTTACACCGTTAAAATTACACCTCACACCCCAGGAGACAAAATTACACCTCACACCCATAAAATTACACCTCACACCCCCAGACATAAAATTACACCCAACACTCATAAAACTACACCTCACACCCCAAGACACAAAATGACACCTCACACCCCAGGACACTAAATTACACCTCACACCCCAAGATACTAAATTACACCTCACACCCCAAGACACTAAATTACACCCGACACCCCAAGACATAAAATTACACCTCACTCCCCAAGACACAAAATTACACCTCACTCCCCAAGACACAAAATTACACCTCACTCCCCAAGACACAAAATTACATCTCACACCCATAAAATTACACCTCACACCCATAGACATAAAATTATACCTCACATCCCAAGACATAAAATTACCCCCGACACCTATAAAATTACACCCGACACCCCAAGACACAAAATTACACCTCACTCCCCAAGACACAAAATTACACCTTGCACCCATAAAATGACATCTCACACCCCCAAACATAAAATTACACCTCACTCCCCCAAGCACAAAATTACACCTCACCCCCCTACACAAAATTACACCTCACCCCCCCTACACAAAATTACACCTTACCCCCCTAACACAAAATTACACCTCACCCATAAAATTACACCTCACACCTCCAGAGCACTGTACACGAGTCATACCACCTCACCTCTCCTACTGTAGAATGTGTGCACCCACCGCGGCCGCACCTTCTCTTCCTGCAAGGTCCGCGCTGATTACGTCTGTGGCGCTTGGCGCGCGGACCTCCTCTTCAGGTCAGCCGGTTGGGGACGGGGCCGCTGACTAGAAAACGGCCGCTGCATTGCCCACAATGAAGCAAGTGACATAGAGGGGGGGCGGGGACGGTTCTGTGGCCGCAGCAAGGCATAAGCAGAGTATGTGGAGGGGGGCGTGGCCGGCTCTCCTGATAGCGGCCGCTGCAGCAAGGCATAAGCAGATGACATGGGGGGGTGTGGCCGGCTCCCCTGATAGCGGCCATTGGCCGAAGCAGCTAGGTGACTAGTGACGTGCCGTGGGGGGGGGGGGGCCGCACACAGGCATAAGCTGTTGAGGGGAAGGGTGGGGCAGCATGAGATGGTGATTTGCAGGGCCGGCTCTCCTGACAGCGGCCGCAGACTGTATTACATTTTGCAGGTATTGTGCCTGCCTGGTAACGCAGAGGGGGGCGGGGCCGCGTAGGACAGGCGGCCCCACGACCCAATCGGCCCCCCGGGGAAACTCCCGGTGACTTCTATGGCCAATCCGGCCCTGATCACCGATGGCCACACACACTGAGATAATATATCATCACCGATGGCCACACACACTGAGATAATATAGCATCACCGATGGCCACACACACTGAGATAATATAGCATCACCGATGGCCACACACATTGAGATAGTATATCATCCCCGATGCCCACACATACTGAGATAAATATCATCACCTATGGCTACACATGCCAAGATACTATATCATCACCAGTTATCACACATACTGAGATAATATATCATCACCAATGGCCACACATACTGAGATAATATATCATCACCGATGGCCACACATACTGAGATAATATATCATCACCGATGGCCACACATACTGAGATAATATATCATCACCGATGGCCGCACATACTGAGATAATATATCATCACCGATGATCACACATACTGAGATAATATGTCTTAACCGATGGTCACACACACTGAGATAATATATCATCACCGATGGCCACACATACTGACATAATATATCATCACCGATTGTCTCACATACTGAGATAATATGTCATCACCAATGGTCACACATACTGAGATAATATATCATCAACGATTCTCACACATACTGAGATAATATATCATCACCGATGCCCACACATACTGAGATAACATACCATCACCGATTGTCACACATACTGAGATAATATGTCATCACCGATGGTCACACATACTGGGATAATACATTATCACCGATGGCCACACATACTGAGATAATATATCATCACCGATGGCCACACACAATGAGATAATATATCATCACCAGTGGTCACACACACTGAGATAATATATCATCACCGATGGTCACACACACTGAAATAATGAATCATCACCGATGGCCACACATACTGACATAATATATCATCACTGATGGCCACACTCACTGAGTTAATATATCATCAACGATGGCCACACACACTAAGATAATATAGCATCACCGATGGCCACAAACTCTGAGATAATATATCATCACCGATGGTCACACATACTGAAATAATATATCATCACCGATGGCCACATATACTGACATAATATATCATCACCGATAGCCACAAACACTGAGATAATATATCATCACCAATGGTCACACACACTGAGATAATATATCATCACCGATGGTGACACATTCTGAGATAATATATCATCCCCGATGGCCACACACACTGAGATAATATATCATCACCGATGGCCACACATACTGAGATAATATATCATCACCGATGGCCAAACACACTGAGATAATATATCATCACCAATGGTCACACACACTGAGATAATATAATATCACCGATGGCCACACACACTGAGATAATATATCATCACCGATGGTGACACATTCTGAGATAATATATCATCACCGATGGCCACACACACTGAGATAATATATCATCACCGATGGCAACACACACTGAGATAATATATCATCCCCGATGGCCACACACACTGAGATAATATATCATCCCCGATGGCCACACACATTGAGATAGTATATCATCCCCGATGCCCACACATACTGAGATAATATATCATCACCGATGGACACACATACGGAGATAATATATCATCACCGATGGTCACACACGCTGAGATAATTAATCATCACCGATAGCCACACACACTGAGATAATATGTCATCACCGATGGCCACACACACTGAGATAATTATTTATCACTGATGGCCACACACACTGAGATAATATATCATCACCTATGGCCACACATGCCAAGATACTATATCCTCACCAGTTATCACACATACTGAGAAAATATATCATCACCGATGGCCATACATACTGAGATAATATATCATCACCGATGGCCACACATGCCAAGATACTATATCATCACCAGTTAACTTATCACACATACTGAGATAATATATCATCACCGATGGCCATACATACTGAGATAATATATCATCACCGATGGCCACACATACTGAGATAATATATCATCACCGATGGCCACACATGCCAAGATACTATATCCTCACCAGTTATCACACATACTGAGAAAATATATCATCACCGATGGCCATACATACTGAGATAATATATCATCACCGATGGCCGCACATACTGAGATAATATATCATCACCGATGGTCACACATACTGAGATAATATGTCATCACCGATGGTCACACATACTGAGATAATATATCATCACCGATGGCCACACATACTGACATAATATATCATCAACGATTGTCACACATACTGAGATAATACATTATCACCGATGGCCACACATACTGAGATAATATATCATCACCGATGGCCACACACACTGAGATAATTAATCATCACCGATGGCCACACACACTGAGGTAATATATCATCACCGATGGTTACACATACTGAGATAATATATCAACACCGATGGCCACACATACTGACATAATATATCATCACCGATGGCCACACATACTAACATAATATATCATCACCGATGGCCACACATACTGACATAATATATCATCACCGATGGCCACACACAATCAGATAATATATCATCACCAATGGTCACACACACTGAGATAATATATCATCACCGATGGTCACACATACTGAGATAATATATCATCACCGATGGCCACACACACTAAGATAATATATCATCCCCGATGGCCACACACATTGAGATAGTATATCATCCCCGATGCCCACACATACTGAGATAATATGTCATCACCGATGGACACACATACTGAGATAATATATCATCACCGATGGTCACACATACTGAGATAATATATCAACACCGATTGTCACACATACTGAGATAATACATTATCACTGATGTCCACACATACTGAGATAATATATCGTCTCCGATGGTCAAACATACTGAGATAATATGTCTTTACCTATGGTCACACAAACTGAGATAATTAATCATCACCGATGGCCACACATACTGACCTAATATATCATCAACGATTGTCACACATACTGATATAATACATTATCACCGATGACCACACACACTGAGTTAATTAATCATCACCGATGGCCACACACACTGAGGTAATATATCATCACCGATGGTCACACATACTGATATAATATATCAACACCTATGGCCACACATACTGACATAATATATCATCACCGATGGCCACACATACTAACATAATATATCATCACCGATGGCCGCACATACTGACATAATATATCATTACCGATGGCCACACACAATCAGATAATATATCATCACCAATGGTCACACACACTGAGATAATATATTATCACCGATGGTCACACATACTGACATAATATATCATCACCGATGGCCACACACACTGAGATAATATATCATCACTGATGGCCACACATACTGAGATAATATATCATCACCGATGGCCAAACATACTGAGATAATATATCATCACCGATGGCCGCACATACTGACATAATATATCATCACCGATTGTCACACAAACTGAGATAATACATTATCACCGATGGCCACACATACTGAGATAATATATCACAACCGATGGTCACACATACTGAGATAATATGTCATCACCGATGGTCACACATACTGACATAATATATCATCACCGATGGCCACACATACTGAGATAATATATCATCACCGATGCCCACACATACTGAGATAATATATCATCACCGATTGTCACACATACTGAGATAATATGTCTTCACCGATTGTCACACATACTGAGATAATACATTATCACCGATGGCCACACATACTGAGATAATATATCATCACCGATGGACACATATACTGAGATAATATGTCTTCACCTATGGTCACACACACTGAGATAATTAATCATCACCGATGGCCACACACACTGAGATAATATATCATCACCGATGGCCACACAAACTGAGAAAAAATATCATCACCGATGGCCACACATACTGACATAATATATCATCACCGATTGTCACACAAACTGAGATAATACATTATCACCGATGGCCACACATACTGAGATAATATATCACCACCGATGGTCACACATACTGAGATAATATGTCATCACCGATGGTCACACACACCGAGATAATATATCATCACCGTTGGCCACACACACTGAAATAATTAATCATCACCGATGGCCACACACACTGAGATAATATATCATCACCGATGGCCACACATGCCAAGATACTATATCATCACCAGTTATCACACATACTGAGATAATATATCATCACCGATGGCCATACATACTGACATAATATATCATCACCGATGGCCGCACATACTGAGATAATATATCATCTCCGATGGTCACACACACTGAGATAATATGTCATCACCAATGGTCACACATACTGAGATAATATATCATCAACGATTCTCACACATACTGAGATAATATACCATCACTGATGCCCACACATACTGAGATAATATACCATCACCGATTGTCACACATACTGAGATAATATGTCATCACCGATGGTCATGCATACTGGGATAATACATTATCACCGTTGGCCACACATACTGAGATAATATATCATCACCGATGGACACACATACGGAGATAATATATCATCACCGATGGTCACACACACTGAGATAATTAATCATCACCGATGGCCACACACACTGAGATAATATGTCATCACCGATGGCCACACACACTGAGATAATTATTCATCACTGATGGCCACACACACTGAGATAATATATCATCACCTATGGCTACACATGCCAAGATACTATATCATCACCAGTTATCACACATACTGAGATAATATATCATCACCAATGGCCACACATACTGAGATAATATATCATCACCGATGGCCACACATACTGACATAATATATCATCACCGATGGCCTCACACAAAGAGATAATATATCATCACCAATGGTCACACACACTGAGATAATATATCATCACCGATGGTCACACATACTGAGATAATATATCATCACCGATAGCCACACACACTGAGATAATATATCATCACTGATGGCCACACACACTGAGATAATATATCATCACCGATGGCCACACACACTGAGATAATATATCATCACCGATGGCCACACACACTGAGATAATATAGCATCACCGATGGACACACACACTGAGATAATATAGCATCACCGATGGCCACACACATTGAGATAGTATATCATCCCCGATGCCCACACATACTGAGATAATATATCATCACCGATGGACACACATACTGAGATAATATATCATCACCGATTGTCACACATACTGAGATAAATATCATCACCTATGGCTACACATGCCAAGATACTATATCATCACCAGTTATCACACATACTGAGATAATATATCATCACCAATGGCCACACATACTGAGATAATATATCATCACCGATGGTCACACACACCGAGATAATATATAATCACCGATGGCCGCACATACTGAGATAATATATCATCACCGATGATCACACATACTGAGATAATATGTCTTAACCGATGGTCACACACACTGAGATAATATATCATCACCGATGGCCACACATACTGACATAATATATCATCACCGATTGTCTCACATACTGAGATAATATGTCATCACCAATGGTCACACATACTGAGATAATATATCATCACCGATGGCCACACATACTGAGATAATATATCATCACCGATGGCCGCACATACTGAGATAATATATCATCACCGATGATCACACATACTGAGATAATATGTCTTAACCGATGGTCACACACACTGAGATAATATATCATCACCGATGGCCACACATACTGACATAATATATCATCACCGATTGTCTCACATACTGAGATAATATGTCATCACCAATGGTCACACATACTGAGATAATATATCATCAACGATTCTCACACATACTGAGATAATATATCATCACCGATGCCCACACATACTGAGATAATATACCATCACCGATTGTCACACATACTGAGATAATATGTCATCACCGATGGTCACACATACTGGGATAATACATTATCACCGATGGCCACACATACTGAGATAATATATCATCACCGATGGTCACACATACTGAGATAATATGTCATCACCGATGGTCACACACAACGAGATAATATATCATCACCGATGGCCACACACACTGAAATAATATATCATCACCGATGGCCACACACATTGAGATAATATATCATCACCGATGGCCACACATGCCAAGATACTATATCATCACCAGTTAACTTATCACACATACTGGGATAATATATCATCACCGATGGACACACATACTGAGATAATATATCATCACCGATTGTCACACATACTGAGATAAATATCATCACCTATGGCTACACATGCCAAGATACTATATCATCACCAGTTATCACACATACTGAGATAATATATCATCACCAATGGCCACACATACTGAGATAATATATCATCACCGATGGTCACACACACCGAGATAATATATAATCACCGATGGCCGCACATACTGAGATAATATATCATCACCGATGGACACACATACTGAGATAATATATCATCACCGATTGTCACACATACTGAGATAAATATCATCACCTATGGCTACACATGCCAAGATACTATATCATCACCAGTTATCACACATACTGAGATAATATATCATCACCAATGGCCACACATACTGAGATAATATATCATCACCGATGGTCACACACACCGAGATAATATATAATCACCGATGGCCGCACATACTGAGATAATATATCATCACCGATGATCACACATACTGAGATAATATGTCTTAACCGATGGTCACACACACTGAGATAATATATCATCACCGATGGCCACACATACTGACATAATATATCATCACCGATTGTCTCACATACTGAGATAATATGTCATCACCAATGGTCACACATACTGAGATAATATATCATCACCGATGGCCACACATACTGAGATAATATATCATCACCGATGGCCGCACATACTGAGATAATATATCATCACCGATGATCACACATACTGAGATAATATGTCTTAACCGATGGTCACACACACTGAGATAATATATCATCACCGATGGCCACACATACTGACATAATATATCATCACCGATTGTCTCACATACTGAGATAATATGTCATCACCAATGGTCACACATACTGAGATAATATATCATCAACGATTCTCACACATACTGAGATAATATATCATCACCGATGCCCACACATACTGAGATAATATACCATCACCGATTGTCACACATACTGAGATAATATGTCATCACCGATGGTCACACATACTGGGATAATACATTATCACCGATGGCCACACATACTGAGATAATATATCATCACCGATGGTCACACATACTGAGATAATATGTCATCACCGATGGTCACACACAACGAGATAATATATCATCACCGATGGCCACACACACTGAAATAATATATCATCACCGATGGCCACACACATTGAGATAATATATCATCACCGATGGCCACACATGCCAAGATACTATATCATCACCAGTTAACTTATCACACATACTGGGATAATATATCATCACCGATGGCCACACATACTGAGATAATATATCATCACCGATGGCCACACATGCCAAGATACTATATCCTCACCAGTTATCACACATACTGAGAAAATATATCATCACCGATGGCCATACATACTGAGATAATATATCATCACAGATGGCCGCACATACTGAGATAATATATCATCACCGATGGTCACACATACTGAGATAATATGTCATCACCGATGGTCACACATACTGAGATAATATAACATCACCGATGGCCACACATACTGACATAATATATCATCAACGATTGTCACACATACTGAGATAATACATTATCACCGATGGCCACACATACTGAGATAATATATCATCACCGATGGCCACACACACTGAGATAATTAATCATCACCGATGGCCGCAAACACTGAGGTAATATATCATCACCGATGGTCACACATACTGAGATAATATATCAACACCGATGGCCACACATACTGACATAATATATCATCACCGATGGCCACACATACTAACATAATATATCATCACCGATGGCCACACATACTGACATAATATATCATCACCGATGGCCACACACAATCAGATAATATATCATCACCAATGGTCACACACACTGAGATAATATATCATCACCGATGGTCACACATACTGAGATAATATATCATCACCGATGGCCACACACACTAAGATAATATATCATCCCCGATGGCCACACACATTGAGATAGTATATCATCCCCGATGCCCACACATACTGAGATAATATGTCATCACCGATGGACACACATACTGAGATAATATATCATCACCGATGGTCACACATACTGAGATAATATATCAACACCGATGGTCACACATACTGAGATAATACATTATCACTGATGTCCACACATACTGAGATAATATATCGTCACCGATGGTCAAACATACTGAGATAATATGTCTTTACCTATGGTCACACACACTGAGATAATTAATCATCACCGATGGCCACACATACTGACCTAATATATCATCAACGATTGTCACACATACTGACCTAATATATCATCAACGATTGTCACACATACTGATATAATACATTATCACCGATGACCACACACACTGAGTTAATTAATCATCACCGATGGCCACACACACTGAGGTAATATATCATCACCGATGGTCACACATACTGATATAATATATCAACACCTATGGCCACACATACTGACATAATATATCATCACCGATGGCCACACATACTAACATAATATATCATCACCGATGACCACACATACTGACATAATATATCATCACCGATGGCCACACACAATCAGATAATATATCATCACCAATGGTCACACACACTGAGATAATATATCATCACCGATGGTCACACATACTGACATAATATATCATCACCGATGGCCACACACACTGAGATAATATATCATCACTGATGGCCACACATACTGAGATAATATATCATCACCGATGGCCACACATACTGAGATAATATATCATCACCGATGGCCGCACATACTGACATAATATATCATCACCGATTGTCACACAAACTGAGATAATACATTATCACCGATGGCCACACATACTGAGATAATATATCACCACCGATGGTCACACATACTGAGATAATATGTCATCACCGATGGTCACACATACTGAGATAATATATCATCACCGATGCCCACACATACTGAGATAATATATCATCACCGATTGTCACACATACTGAGATAATATGTCTTCACCGATTGTCACACATACTGAGATAATACATTATCACCGATGGCCACACATACTGAGATAATATATCATCACCGATGGTCACATATACTTAGATAATATGTCTTCACCTATGGTCACACACACTGAGATAATTAATCATCACCGATGGCCACACACACTGAGATAATATATCATCACCGATGGCCACACAAACTGAGAAAAAATATCATCACCGATGGCCGCACATACTGAGATAATATATCATCACCGATTGTCACACAAACTGAGATAATACATTATCACCGATGGCCACACATACTGAGATAATATATCACCACCGATGGTCACACATACTGAGATAATATGTCATCACCGATGGTCACACACACCGAGATAATATATCATCACCGTTGGCCACACACACTGAAATAATTAATCATCACCGATGGCCACACACACTGAGATAATATATCATCACCGATGGCCACACATGCCAAGATACTATATCATCACCAGTTATCACACATACTGAGATAATATATCATCACCGATGGCCATACATACTGACATAATATATCATCACCGATGGCCACACATACTAACTTAATATATCATCACCGATGGCCACACATACTGACATAATATATCATCACCGATGGCCACACACAATCAGATAATATATCATCACCAATGGTCACACACACTGAGATAATATATCATCACCGATGGTCACACATACTGAGATAATATATCATCACCGATGGCCACACACACTAAGATAATATATTATCCCCGATGGCCACACACATTGAGATAGTATATCATCCCCGATGCCCACACATACTGAGATAATATGTCATCACCGATGGACACACATACTGAGATAATATATCATCACCGATGGTCACACATACTGAGATAATATATCAACACCGATTGTCACACATACTGAGATAATACATTATCACTGATGTCCACACATACTGAGATAATATATCGTCTCCGATGGTCAAACATACTGAGATAATATGTCTTTACCTATGGTCACACACACTGAGATAATTAATCATCACCGATGGCCACACATACTGACCTAATATATCATCAACGATTGTCACACATACTGATATAATACATTATCACCGATGACCACACACACTGAGTTAATTAATCATCACCGATGGCCACACACACTGAGGTAATATATCATCACCGATGGTCACACATACTGATATAATATATCAACACCTATGGCCACACATACTGACATAATATATCATCACCGATGGCCACACATACTGACATAATATATCATCACCGATGGCCACACACAATCAGATAATTTATCATCACCAATGGTCACACACACTGAGATAATATATTATCACCGATGGTCACACATACTGACATAATATATCATCACCGATGGCCACACACACTGAGATAATATATCATCACTGATGGCCACACATACTGAGATAATATATCATCACCGATGGCCACACATACTGAGATAATATATCATCACCGATGGCCGCACATACTGACATAATATATCATCACCGATTGTCACACAAACTGAGATAATACATTATCACCGATGGCCACACATACTGAGATAATATATCACAACCGATGGTCACACATACTGAGATAATATGTCATCACCGATGGTCACACATACTGACATAATATATCATCACCGATGGCCACACATACTGAGATAATATATCATCACCGATGCCCACACATACTGAGATAATATATCATCACCGATTGTCACACATACTGAGATAATATGTCTTCACCGATTGTCACACATACTGAGATAATACATTATCACCGATGGCCACACATACTGAGATAATATATCATCACCGATGGTCACATATACTGAGATAATATGTCTTCACCTATGGTCACACACACTGAGATAATTAATCATCACCGATGGCCACACACACTGAGATAATATATCATCACCGATGGCCACACAAACTGAGAAAAAATATCATCACCGATGGCCACACATACTGACATAATATATCAACACCGATTGTCACACAAACTGAGATAATACATTATCACCGATGGCCACACATACTGAGATAATATATCACCACCGATGGTCACACATACTGAGATAATATGTCATCACCGATGGTCACACACACCGAGATAATATATCATCACCATTGGCCACACACACTGAAATAATTAATCATCACCGATGGCCACACACACTGAGATAATATATCATCACCGATGGCCACACATGCCAAGATACTATATCATCACCAGTTATCACACATACTGAGATAATATATCATCACCGATGGCCATACATACTGACATAATATATCATCACCGATGGCCGCACATACTGAGATAATATATCATCTCCGATGGTCACACACACTGAGATAATATGTCATCACCAATGGTCACACATACTGAGATAATATATCATCAACGATTCTCACACATACTGAGATAATATATCATCACTGATGCCCACACATACTGAGATAATATACCATCACCGATTGTCACACATACTGAGATAATATGTCATCACCGATGGTCATGCATACTGGGATAATACATTATCACCGTTGGCCACACATACTGAGATAATATATCATCACCGATGGACACACATACGGAGATAATATATCATCACCGATGGTCACACACACTGAGATAATTAATCATCACCGATGGCCACACACACTGAGATAATATGTCATCACCGATGGCCACACACACTGAGATAATTATTCATCACTGATGGCCACACACACTGAGATAATATATCATCACCTATGGCTACACATGACAAGATACTATATCATCACCAGTTATCACACATACTTAGATAATATATCATCACCAATGGCCACACATACTGAGATAATATATCATCACCGATGGCCACACATACTGACATAATATATCATCACCGATGGCCTCACACAATGAGATAATATATCATCACCAATGGTCACACACACTGAGATAATATATCATCACCGATGGTCACACATACTGAGATAATATATCATCACCGATAGCCACACACACTGAGATAATATATCATCACCGATGGTCACACATACTGAGATAATATATCATCACCGATGGCCACACATACTGAGATAATATATCATCACCGATGGCCACACATACTGAGATAATATATCATCACCGATAGCCACACACACTGAGATAATATATCATCACCGATGGTCACACATACTGAGATAATATATCATCACCGATGGCCACACACACTGAGATAATATATCATCACCGACAGGGACGGATTGGGAGATAAAAGTGGCCCTGGAAAAAATTCTAGAAGTGGCCTTGTGGGCGGCATCAAATCAACTGTAGGCGGGATCAATACAAAAGTAGGCGGGATTACTGCTTCAAAATATAATGTAGGCGGAGTTACACCAACAAAAGGCAGATCATGTTAGTGTTCACTCTAGGATTTTTAGGGCAGGGTGCTGATCACAGGGAGGGCATATTTTTCATTCGGGTGGGCACTTTTTTAAGTTAGAAGGGCAAAATTACGTACAGTACATACTATAATGCTTGGTGCTCCCATTCCCACAGGACAAAGTATGGACAGTGCGCGCCGAAGGCGCGCGTCAAAAATTTAGGGGCGTTGTTTCATGTGGAAGGGGCGTGGCCACATAACAGTGGCAATTCACATTACACCACACAGTAGTGCACCTAATACACAATGCACCAGGTAGAACCTCCTATACACACTGCGACAAGTAGAGCACGTTATACATATTGCGCCAGATAGAGCATGTTATACACATTGCGCCAGGTAGAGAGCACTGAGACACACTGCACCAGGTAGAGAGCACTGAGGCACATTGCACCAGGTAGAGCACTGAGGCTCATTGCACCAGGTAGAGAGCACAGAGACACATTGCACCAGGTAGAGCACTGAGACACACTGCACCAGGTAGAGAGCACTGAGGCACATTGCACCAGGTAGAGAGCACTGAGGCACATTGCACCAGGTAGAGAGCACAGAGACACATTGCACCAGGTAGAAAGCACTGAGGCATATTGCACCAGGTAGACAGTACAGAGACACATTGCACCAGGTAGAGAGCACTGAGGCACACTTCACCATGTAGAGAGCACTAAGGCATACTGCACCATGTAGAGAGCACTGAGGCACACTGCACCATGTAGAGAGCACTGAGGCACATTGCACCAGGTAGAGAGTACTGCAACACATTGCACCAGGTAGAGAGCACAGAGACACATTGCACCAGGTAGAGAGCACAGAGACACACTGCACCAGGTAGAGAGCACAGAGACACACTGCACCAGGTAGAGAGCACAGAGACATATTGCACCAGGTAGAGAGCACAGAGACACATTGCACCAGGTAGAGAACACTGAGACACACTGCACCAAGTAGAGAGCACCGAGACACATTGCACCAGGTAGAGAGCACAGAGACACATTGCACCAGGTAGAGAGCACAGAGACACATTGCACCAGGTAGAGAGCACAGAGAAACATTGCACCAGGTAGAGAGCTCCGAGAAACATTGCACCAGGTAGAGAGCACTGAGACACACTGCACCAGGTAGAGAGCACTGAGGCACACTGCACCAGGTAGAGAGCACTGAGGCACACTGCACCAGGTAGAGAGCACTGAGACACACTGCACCAGGTAGAGAGCACTGAGACACACTGCACCAGGTAGAGAGCACTGAGACACACTGTACCAGATAGAGAGCACTGAGACACATTGCACCAGGTAGAGAGCACTGAGACACACTGCACCAGATAGAGAGCACTGAAACACACTGCATCAGGTAGAGAGCACTGAGACACACTGCACCAGATAGAGAGCACTGAGGCACATTGCACCAGGTAGAGAGCACTGAGACACACTGCACCAGGTAGAGAGCACTGAGACACATTGCACCAGGTAGAGAGCACTGAGACACATTGCACCAGGTAGAGAGCACTGAGGCACACTGCACCAGGTAGAGAGCACTGAGGCACACTGCACCAGGTAGAGAGCACTGAGGCACACTGCACCAGGTAGAGAGCACTGAGGCACACTGTAACAAAAAAATAAAAAAGCGAGAAACCTGGTCCAATGCACTAAAGGGGATCCATGTTTATGGATCCCCTTTCCCTGAATGCCGGGACCCCACTGTGACTCCTGTCACTAGAGGACCTGGCAGCAAATCAGGGAGCGTTACGTCATAGCACTCTCCTGATTGGCTGAGCGCTCCTGGCCTGTCAATCAGACGGAGTGGTCCTCCATTATAGTCAATGGTGGGAAAATTGCGGTCTGCGGATAATCGAGAGGTTAATTGAGGTCACTCTTGTGGGTGACATCAATTAACTTTGCGGTTAGCCGCAGACATCTAAACCCCCAGACACAAAAGTACACCTCACACCCCCATACATAAAATTACACCTCACACCCCCAGACACAAAATTACACCTGACACCTATAAAATTACACCTCACACCCCAAGACACAAAATTACACCTCACACCCATAAAATGATACCTCACACCCATAAATTTACACCTCACACCCCCAGAAACAAAATTACACCTCACACCCTAGACATAAAATTACACCTCACCGCAGACATAAAATTACACCCGACACCTATAAAATTACACCCGACACCCATAAAACTACACCTCACACCCCCAGACATAAAATTACACCCGACACCAATAAAACTACACCTCACACCCCCAGACATAAAATTACACCTCACACCCCCAGACATAAAATTACACCCGACACCTATAAAATTACACCCGACACCCATAAAACTACACCTCACACCCCCAGACATAAAATTACACCTCACACCCCAAGACACAAAATTACACCTCACACCCCATGACACAAAATTACACCTCACACCCAGGACACTAAATTACACCTCACACCCCAAGATACTAAATTACACCTCACACTGTTAAAATTACACCTCACACCCCAAGACTCAAAATTACACCTGACACCTATAAAATTACACCTCACACTCCCAGACATAAAATGAAACCAGACACCTATAAAATTACACCTGACACCAATAAAACTACACCTCACACCCCAAGACACAAAATTACACCTCACACCCAGGACACTAAATTACACCTCACACCCCAAGATACTAAATTACACCTCACAACCCAAGATACTAAATTACACCTCACACCCCAAGATACTAAATTACACCTTACACCGTTAAAATTACACCTCACACCCCAGGAGACAAAATTACACCTCACACCCATAAAATTACACCTCACACCCCCAGACATAAAATTACACCCAACACTCATAAAACTACACCTCACACCCCAAGACACAAAATGACACCTCACACCCCAGGACACTAAATTACACCTCACACCCCAAGATACTAAATTACACCTCACACCCCAAGACACTAAATTACACCCGACACCCCAAGACATAAAATTACACCTCACTCCCCAAGACACAAAATTACACCTCACTCCCCAAGACACAAAATTACACCTCACTCCCCAAGACACAAAATTACATCTCACACCCATAAAATTACACCTCACACCCATAGACATAAAATTATACCTCACATCCCAAGACATAAAATTACCCCCGACACCTATAAAATTACACCCGACACCCCAAGACACAAAATTACACCTCACTCCCCAAGACACAAAATTACACCTTGCACCCATAAAATGACATCTCACACCCCCAAACATAAAATTACACCTCACTCCCCCAAGCACAAAATTACACCTCACCCCCCTACACAAAATTACACCTCACCCCCCCTACACAAAATTACACCTTACCCCCCTAACACAAAATTACACCTCACCCATAAAATTACACCTCACACCTCCAGAGCACTGTACACGAGTCATACCACCTCACCTCTCCTACTGTAGAATGTGTGCACCCACCGCGGCCGCACCTTCTCTTCCTGCAAGGTCCGCGCTGATTACGTCTGTGGCGCTTGGCGCGCGGACCTCCTCTTCAGGTCAGCCGGTTGGGGACGGGGCCGCTGACTAGAAAACGGCCGCTGCATTGCCCACAATGAAGCAAGTGACATAGAGGGGGGGCGGGGACGGTTCTGTGGCCGCAGCAAGGCATAAGCAGAGTATGTGGAGGGGGGCGTGGCCGGCTCTCCTGATAGCGGCCGCTGCAGCAAGGCATAAGCAGATGACATGGGGGGGTGTGGCCGGCTCCCCTGATAGCGGCCATTGGCCGAAGCAGCTAGGTGACTAGTGACGTGCCGTGGGGGGGGGGGGGGGCGCACACAGGCATAAGCTGTTGAGGGGAAGGGTGGGGCAGCATGAGATGGTGATTTGCAGGGCCGGCTCTCCTGACAGCGGCCGCAGACTGTATTACATTTTGCAGGTATTGTGCCTGCCTGGTAACGCAGAGGGGGGCGGGGCCGCGTAGGACAGGCGGCCCCACGACCCAATCGGCCCCCCGGGGAAACTCCCGGTGACTTCTATGGCCAATCCGGCCCTGATCACCGATGGCCACACACACTGAGATAATATATCATCACCGATGGCCACACACACTGAGATAATATAGCATCACCGATGGCCACACACACTGAGATAATATAGCATCACCGATGGCCACACACATTGAGATAGTATATCATCCCCGATGCCCACACATACTGAGATAAATATCATCACCTATGGCTACACATGCCAAGATACTATATCATCACCAGTTATCACACATACTGAGATAATATATCATCACCAATGGCCACACATACTGAGATAATATATGATCACCGATGGCCACACATACTGAGATAATATATCATCACCGATGGCCACACATACTGAGATAATATATCATCACCGATGGCCGCACATACTGAGATAATATATCATCACCGATGATCACACATACTGAGATAATATGTCTTAACCGATGGTCACACACACTGAGATAATATATCATCACCGATGGCCACACATACTGACATAATATATCATCACCGATTGTCTCACATACTGAGATAATATGTCATCACCAATGGTCACACATACTGAGATAATATATCATCAACGATTCTCACACATACTGAGATAATATATCATCACCGATGCCCACACATACTGAGATAACATACCATCACCGATTGTCACACATACTGAGATAATATGTCATCACCGATGGTCACACATACTGGGATAATACATTATCACCGATGGCCACACATACTGAGATAATATATCATCACCGATGGCCACACACAATGAGATAATATATCATCACCAGTGGTCACACACACTGAGATAATATATCATCACCGATGGTCACACACACTGAAATAATGAATCATCACCGATGGCCACACATACTGACATAATATATCATCACTGATGGCCACACTCACTGAGTTAATATATCATCAACGATGGCCACACACACTAAGATAATATAGCATCACCGATGGCCACAAACTCTGAGATAATATATCATCACCGATGGTCACACATACTGAAATAATATATCATCACCGATGGCCACATATACTGACATAATATATCATCACCGATAGCCACAAACACTGAGATAATATATCATCACCAATGGTCACACACACTGAGATAATATATCATCACCGATGGTGACACATTCTGAGATAATATATCATCCCCGATGGCCACACACACTGAGATAATATATCATCACCGATGGCCACACATACTGAGATAATATATCATCACCGATGGCCAAACACACTGAGATAATATATCATCACCAATGGTCACACACACTGAGATAATATAATATCACCGATGGCCACACACACTGAGATAATATATCATCACCGATGGTGACACATTCTGAGATAATATATCATCACCGATGGCCACACACACTGAGATAATATATCATCACCGATGGCAACACACACTGAGATAATATATCTTCCCCGCTGGCCACACACACTGAGATAATATATCATCCCCGATGGCCACACACATTGAGATAGTATATCATCCCCGATGCCCACACATACTGAGATAATATATCATCACCGATGGACACACATACGGAGATAATATATCATCACCGATGGTCACACACGCTGAGATAATTAATCATCACCGATGGCCACACACACTGAGATAATATGTCATCACCGATGGCCACACACACTGAGATAATTATTTATCACTGATGGCCACACACACTGAGATAATATATCATCACCTATGGCCACACATGCCAAGATACTATATCCTCACCAGGTATCACACATACTGAGAAAATATATCATCACCGATGGCCATACATACTGAGATAATATATCATCACCGATGGCCACACATGCCAAGATACTATATCATCACCAGTTAACTTATCACACATACTGAGATAATATATCATCACCGATGGCCATACATACTGAGATAATATATCATCACCGATGGCCACACACAATGAGATAATATATCATCACCAGTGGTCACACACACTGAGATAATATATCATCACCGATGGTCACACACACTGAAATAATGAATCATCACCGATGGCCACACATACTGACATAATATATCATCACTGATGGCCACACTCACTGAGTTAATATATCATCAACGATGGCCACACACACTAAGATAATATAGCATCACCGATGGCCACAAACTCTGAGATAATATATCATCACCGATGGTCACACATACTGAAATAATATATCATCACCGATGGCCACATATACTGACATAATATATCATCACCGATAGCCACAAACACTGAGATAATATATCATCACCAATGGTCACACACACTGAGATAATATATCATCACCGATGGTGACACATTCTGAGATAATATATCATCCCCGATGGCCACACACACTGAGATAATATATCATCACCGATGGCCACACATACTGAGATAATATATCATCACCGATGGCCAAACACACTGAGATAATATATCATCACCAATGGTCACACACACTGAGATAATATAATATCACCGATGGCCACACACACTGAGATAATATATCATCACCGATGGTGACACATTCTGAGATAATATATCATCACCGATGGCCACACACACTGAGATAATATATCATCACCGATGGCAACACACACTGAGATAATATATCTTCCCCGCTGGCCACACACACTGAGATAATATATCATCCCCGATGGCCACACACATTGAGATAGTATATCATCCCCGATGCCCACACATACTGAGATAATATATCATCACCGATGGACACACATACGGAGATAATATATCATCACCGATGGTCACACACGCTGAGATAATTAATCATCACCGATGGCCACACACACTGAGATAATATGTCATCACCGATGGCCACACACACTGAGATAATTATTTATCACTGATGGCCACACACACTGAGATAATATATCATCACCTATGGCCACACATGCCAAGATACTATATCCTCACCAGGTATCACACATACTGAGAAAATATATCATCACCGATGGCCATACATACTGAGATAATATATCATCACCGATGGCCACACATGCCAAGATACTATATCATCACCAGTTAACTTATCACACATACTGAGATAATATATCATCACCGATGGCCATACATACTGAGATAATATATCATCACCGATGGCCACACATACTGAGATAATATATCATCACCGATGGCCACACATGCCAAGATACTATATCCTCACCAGTTATCACACATACTGAGAAAATATATCATCACCGATGGCCATACATACTGAGATAATATATCATCACCGATGGCCGCACATACTGAGATAATATATCATCACCGATGGTCACACATACTGAGATAATATGTCATCACCGATGGTCACACATACTGAGATAATATATCATCACCGATGGCCACACATACTGACATAATATATCATCAACGATTGTCACACATACTGAGATAATACATTATCACCGATGGCCACACATACTGAGATAATATATCATCACCGATGGCCACACACACAGAGATAATTAATCATCACCGATGGCCACACACACTGAGGTAATATATCATCACCGATGGTCACACATACTGAGATAATATATCAACACCGATGGCCACACATACTGACATAATATATCATCACCGATGGCCACACATACTAACATAATATATCATCACCGATGGCCACACATACTGACATAATATATCATCACCGATGGCCACACACAATCAGATAATATATCATCACCAATGGTCACACACACTGAGATAATATATCATCACCGATGGTCACACATACTGAGATAATATATCATCACCGATGGCCACACACACTAAGATAATATATCATCCCCGATGGCCACACACATTGAGATAGTATATCATCCCCGATGCCCACACATACTGAGATAATATGTCATCACCGATGGACACACATACTGAGATAATATATCATCACCGATGGTCACACATACTGAGATAATATATCAACACCGATTGTCACACATACTGAGATAATACATTATCACTGATGTCCACACATACTGAGATAATATATCGTCACCGATGGTCAAACATACTGAGATAATATGTCTTTACCTATGGTCACACACACTGAGATAATTAATCATCACCGATGGCCACACATACTGACCTAATATATCATCAACGATTGTCACACATACTGATATAATACATTATCACCGATGACCACACACACTGAGTTAATTAATCATCACCGATGGCCACACACACTGAGGTAATATATCATCACCGATGGTCACACATACTGATATAATATATCAACACCTATGGCCACACATACTGACATAATATATCATCACCGATGGCCACACATACTAACATAATATATCATCACCGATGGCCACACATACTGACATAATATATCATCACCGATGGCCACACACAATCAGATAATATATCATCACCAATGGTCACACACACTGAGATAATATATCATCACCGATGGTCACACATACTGACATAATATATCATCACCGATGGCAACACACACTGAGATAATATATCATCACTGATGGCCACACATACTGAGATAATATATCATCACCGTTGGCCACACATACTGAGATAATATATCATCACCGATGGCCGCACATACTGACATAATATATCATCACCGATTGTCACACAAACTGAGATAATACATTATCACCGATGGCCACACATACTGAGATAATATATCACCACCGATGGTCACACATACTGAGATAATATGTCATCACCGATGGTCACACATACTGACATAATATATCATCACCGATGGCAACACATACTGAGATAATATATCATCACCGATGCCCACACATACTGAGATAATATATCCTCACCGATTGTCACACATACTGAGATAATATGTCTTCACCGATTGTCACACATACTGAGATAATACATTATCACCGATGGCCACACATACTGAGATAATATATCATCACCGATGGTCACATATACTGAGATAATATGTCTTCACCTATGGTCACACACACTGAGATAATTAATCATCACCGATGGCCACACACACTGAGATAATATATCATCACCGATGGCCACACAAACTGAGAAAAAATATCATCACCGATGGCCGCACATACTGACATAATATATCATCACCGATTGTCACACAAACTGAGATAATACATAATCACCGATGGCCACACATACTGAGATAATATATCACCACCGATGGTCACACATACTGAGATAATATGTCATCACCGATGGTCACACACACCGAGATAATATATCATCACCGTTGGCCACACACACTGAAATAATTAATCATCACCGATGGCCACACACACTGAGATAATATATCATCACCGATGGCCACACATGCCAAGATACTATATCATCACCAGTTATCACACATACTGAGATAATATATCATCACCGATGGCCATACATACTGACATAATATATCATCACCGATGGCCGCACATACTGAGATAATATATCATCTCCGATGGTCACACACACTGAGATAATATGTCATCACCAATGGTCACACATACTGAGATAATATATCATCAACGATTCTCACACATACTGAGATAATATATCATCACCGATGCCCACACATACTGAGATAATATACCATCACCGATTGTCACACATACTGAGATAATATGTCATCACCGATGGTCACACATACTGGGATAATACATTATCACCGTTGGCCACACATACTGAGATAATATATCATCACCGATGGACACACATACGGAGATAATATATCATCACCGATGGTCACACACACTGAGATAATTAATCATCACCGATGGCAACACACACTGAGATAATATGTCATCACCGATGGCCACACACACTGAGATAATTATTCATCACTGATGGCCACACACACTGAGATAATATATCATCACCTATGGCTACACATGCCAAGATACTATATCATCACCAGTTATCACACATACTGAGATAATATATCATCACCAATGGCCACACATACTGAGATAATATATCATCACCGATGGCCACACATACTGACATAATATATCATCACCGATTGTCTCACATACTGAGATAATATGTCATCACCAATGGTCACACATACTGAGATAATATATCATCAACGATTCTCACACATACTGAGATAATATATCATCACCGATGCCCACACATACTGAGATAATATACCATCACCGATTGTCACACATACTGAGATAATATGTCATCACCGATGGTCACACATACTGGGATAATACATTATCACCGATGGCCACACATACTGAGATAATATATCATCACCGATGGCCACACACAATGAGATAATATATCATCACCAGTGGTCACACACACTGAGATAATATATCATCACCGATGGTCACACACACTGAAATAATGAATCATCACCGATGGCCACACATACTGACATAATATATCATCACTGATGGCCACACTCACTGAGTTAATATATCATCAACGATGGCCACACACACTAAGATAATATAGCATCACCGATGGCCACAAACTCTGAGATAATATATCATCACCGATGGTCACACATACTGAAATAATATATCATCACCGATGGCCACATATACTGACATAATATATCATCACCGATAGCCACAAACACTGAGATAATATATCATCACCAATGGTCACACACACTGAGATAATATATCATCACGATGGTGACACATTCTGAGATAATATATCATCCCCGATGGCCACACACACTGAGATAATATATCATCACCGATGGCCACACATACTGAGATAATATATCATCACCGATGGCCAAACACACTGAGATAATATATCATCACCAATGGTCACACACACTGAGATAATATAATATCACCGATGGCCACACACACTGAGATAATATATCATCACCGATGGTGACACATTCTGAGATAATATATCATCACCGATGGCCACACACACTGAGATAATATATCATCACCGATGGCAACACACACTGAGATAATATATCATCCCCGATGGCCACACACACTGAGATAATATATCATCCCCGATGGCCACACACATTGAGATAGTATATCATCCCCGATGCCCACACATACTGAGATAATATATCATCACCGATGGACACACATACGGAGATAATATATCATCACCGATGGTCACACACGCTGAGATAATTAATCATCACCGATGGCCACACACACTGAGATAATATGTCATCACCGATGGCCACACACACTGAGATAATTATTTATCACTGATGGCCACACACACTGAGATAATATATCATCACCTATGGCCACACATGCCAAGATACTATATCCTCACCAGTTATCACACATACTGAGAAAATATATCATCACCGATGGCCATACATACTGAGATAATATATCATCACCGATGGCCACACATGCCAAGATACTATATCATCACCAGTTAACTTATCACACATACTGAGATAATATATCATCACCGATGGCCATACATACTGAGATAATATATCATCACCGATGGCCACACATACTGAGATAATATATCATCACCGATGGCCACACATGCCAAGATACTATATCCTCACCAGTTATCACACATACTGAGAAAATATATCATCACCGATGGCCATACATACTGAGATAATATATCATCACCGATGGCCGCACATACTGAGATAATATATCATCACCGATGGTCACACATACTGAGATAATATGTCATCACCGATGGTCACACATACTGAGATCATATATCATCACCGATGGCCACACATACTGACATAATATATCATCAACGATTGTCACACATACTGAGATAATACATTATCACCGATGGCCACACATACTGAGATAATATATCATCACCGATGGCCACACACACTGAGATAATTAATCATCACCGATGGCCACACACACTGAGGTAATATATCATCACCGATGGTCACACATACTGAGATAATATATCAACACCGATGGCCACACATACTGACATAATATATCATCACCGATGGCCACACATACTAACATAATATATCATCACCGATGGCCACACATACTGACATAATATATCATCACCGATGGCCACACACAATCAGATAATATATCATCACCAATGGTCACACACACTGAGATAATATATCATCACCGATGGTCACACATACTGAGATAATATATCATCACCGATGGCCACACACACTAAGATAATATATCATCCCCGATGGCCACACACATTGAGATAGTATATCATCCCCGATGCCCACACATACTGAGATAATATGTCATCACCGATGGACACACATACTGAGATAATATATCATCACCGATGGTCACACATACTGAGATAATATATCAACACGGATTGTCACACATACTGAGATAATACATTATCACTGATGTCCACACATACTGAGATAATATATCGTCACCGATGGTCAAACATACTGAGATAATATGTCTTTACCTATGGTCACACACACTGAGATAATTAATCATCACCGATGGCCACACATACTGACCTAATATATCATCAACGATTGTCACACATACTGATATAATACATTATCACCGATGACCACACACACTGAGTTAATTAATCATCACCGATGGCCACACACACTGAGGTAATATATCATCACCGATGGTCACACATACTGATATAATATATCAACACCTATGGCCACACATACTGACATAATATATCATCACCGATGGCCACACATACTAACATAATATATCATCACCGATGGCCACACATACTGACATAATATATCATCACCGATGGCCACACACAATCAGATAATATATCATCACCAATGGTCACACACACTGAGATAATATATCATCACCGATGGTCACACATACTGACATAATATATCATCACCGATGGCAACACACACTGAGATAATATATCATCACTGATGGCCACACATACTGAGATAATATATCATCACCGATGGCCACACATACTGAGATAATATATCATCACCGATGGCCGCACATACTGACATAATATATCATCACCGATTGTCACACAAACTGAGATAATACATTATCACCGATGGCCACACATACTGAGATAATATATCACCACCGATGGTCACACATACTGAGATAATATGTCATCACCGATGGTCACACATACTGACATAATATATCATCACCGATGGCCACACATACTGAGATAATATATCATCACCGATGCCCACACATACTGAGATAATATATCATCACCGATTGTCACACATACTAAGAAAATATGTCTTCACCGATTGTCACACATACTGAGATAATACATTATCACCGATGGCCACACATACTGAGATAATATATCATCACCGATGGTCACATATACTGAGATAATATGTCTTCACCTATGGTCACACACACTGAGATAATTAATCATCACCGATGGCCACACACACACTGAGATAATATATCATCACCGATGGCCACACAAACTGAGAAAAAATATCATCACCGATGGCCGCACATACTGACATAATATATCATCACCGATTGTCACACAAACTGAGATAATACATTATCACCGATGGCCACACATACTGAGATAATATATCACCACCGATGGTCACACATACTGAGATAATATGTCATCACCGATGGTCACACACACCGAGATAATATATCATCACCGTTGGCCACACACACTGAAATAATTAATCATCACCGATGGCCACACACACTGAGATAATATATCATCACCGATGGCCACACATGCCAAGATACTATATCATCCCCAGTTATCACACATACTGAGATAATATATCATCACCGATGGCCATACATACTTACATAATATATCATCACCGATGGCCGCACATACTGAGATAATATATCATCTCCGATGGTCACACACACTGAGATAATATGTCATCACCAATGGTCACACATACTGAGATAATATATCATCAACGATTCTCACACATACTGAGATAATATATCATCACCGATGCCCACACATACTGAGATAATATACCATCACCGATTGTCACACATACTGAGATAATATGTCATCACCGATGGTCACACATACTTGGATAATACATTATCACCGTTGGCCACACATACTGACATAATATATCATCACCGATGGACACACATACGGAGATAATATATCATCACCGATGGTCACACACACTGAGATAATTAATCATCACCGATGGCCACACACACTGAGATAATATGTCATCACCGATGGCCACACACACTGAGATAATTATTCATCACTGATGGCCACACACACTGAGATAATATATCATCACCTATGGCTACACATGCCAAGATACTATATCATCACCAGTTATCACACATACTGAGATAATATATCATCACCAATGGCCACACATACTGAGATAATATATCATCACCGATGGCCACACATACTGACATAATATATCATCACCGATGGCCTCACACAATGAGATAATATATCATCACCAATGGTCACACACACTGAGATAATATATCATCACCGATGGTCACACATACTGAGATAATATATCATCACCGATAGCCACACACACTGAGATAATATATCATCACTGATGGCCACACACACTGAGATAATATATCATCACCGATGGCCACACACACTGAGATAATATATCATCACCGATGGCCACACACACTGAGATAATATAGCATCACCGATGGACACACACACTGAGATAATATAGCATCACCGATGGCCACACACATTGAGATAGTATATCATCCCCGATGCCCACACATACTGAGATAATATATCATCACCGATGGACACACATACTGAGATAATATATCATCACCGATTGTCACACATACTGAGATAAATATCATCACCTATGGCTACACATGCCAAGATACTATATCATCACCAGTTATCACACATACTGAGATAATATATCATCACCGATGGCAACACATCCTGAGATAATATATCATCACCGATGGCCACACATACTGAGATAATATATCATCACCGATGGCCGCACATACTGAGATAATATATCATCACCGATGATCACACATACTGAGATAATATGTCTTAACCGATGGTCACACACACTGAGATAATATATCATCACTAGAGATGAGCGGGTTCGGTTTCTTTGAATCCGAACCCGCACGAACTTCACTTTTTTTTTCACGGGTCCGAGCGACTCGGATCTTCCCGCCTTGCTCGGTTAACCCGAGCGCGCCCGAACGTCATCATGACGCTGTCGGATTCTCGCGAGACTCGGATTCTATATAAGGAGCCGCGCGTCGCCGCCATTTTCACACGTGCATTGAGATTGATAGGGAGAGGACGTGGCTGGCGTCCTCTCCATTTAGATTAGATTTAGAAGAGAGAGAGAGAGAGAGATTGCTGTGATACTGTAGATTAGAAGAGAGTGCAGACAGAGTTTAGTGACTGACGACCACAGTGACCAGTGACCACCAGAGACAGTGCAGTTGAACTTGTTTGTTTTATTTAATAATATATCCGTTCTCTGCCTGAAAAAAACGATACACAGTCACACAGTGACTCAGTCTGTGTGCACTGCTCAGCCCAGTGTGCTGCACATCAATGTATTGTATTTGTATAAAGCTTATAATAATTGTGGGGGAGACTGGGGAGCACTGCAGGTTGTTGTTATAGCAGGAGCCAGGAGTACAATTGATAATATTATATTAAAATTAAACAGTGCACACTTTTGCTGCAGGAGTGCCACTGCCAGTGTGACTAGTGGTGACCAGTGCCTGACCACCAGTATATTAGTAGTATTGTATACTATCTCTTTATCAACCAGTCTATATTAGCAGCAGACACAGTACAGTGCGGTAGTTCACGGCTGTGGCTACCTCTGTGTCGGCACTCGGCAGGCAGTCCGTCCATCCATAATTGTATTATATACCACCTAACCGTGGTTTTTTTTTTCTTTCTTTATACCGTCGTCATAGTCATACTAGTTGTTACGAGTATACTACTATCTCTTTATCAACCAGTGTACAGTGCGGTAGTTCACGGCTGTGGCTACCTCTGTGTCGGCACTCGGCAGGCAGTCCGTCCATCCATAATTGTATTATAATATATACCACCTAACCGTGGTTTTTTTTTCATTCTTTATACCGTCGTCATACTAGTTGTTACGAGTATACTACTATCTCTTTATCAACCAGTGTACAGTGCGGTAGTTCACGGCTGTGGCTACCTCTGTGTCGGAACTCGGCAGGCAGTCCGTCCATCCATAATTGTATCATAATATATACCACCTAACCGTGGTTTTTTTTTCATTCTTTATACCGTCGTCATACTAGTTGTTACGAGTATACTACTATCTCTTTATCAACAAGTGTACAGTGCGGTAGTTCACGGCTGTGGCTACCTCTGTGTCGGAACTCGGCAGGCAGTCCGTCCATCCATAATTGTATTATAATATATACCACCTAACCGTGGTTTTTTTTTCATTCTTTATACCGTCGTCATACTAGTTGTTACGAGTATACTACTATCTCTTTATCAACCAGTGTACAGTGCGGTAGTTCACGGCTGTGGCTACCTCTGTGTCGGCACTCGGCAGGCAGTCCGTCCATCCATAATTGTATTATAATATATACCACCTAACCGTGGTTTTTTTTCATTCTTTATACCGTCGTCATACTAGTTGTTACGAGTATACTACTATCTCTTTATCAACCAGTGTACAGTGCGGTAGTTCACGGCTGTGGCTACCTCTGTGTCGGCACTCGGCAGGCAGTCCGTCCATCCATAATTGTATTATAATATATACCACCTAACCGTGGTTTTTTTTTCATTCTTTATACCGTCGTCATACTAGTTGTTACGAGTATACTACTATCTCTTTATCAACCAGTGTACAGTGCGGTAGTTCACGGCTGTGGCTACCTCTGTGTCGGCACTCGGCAGGCAGTCCGTCCATCCATAATTGTATTATATACCACCTAACCGTGGTTTTTTTATACCACCTAACCGTGGCAGTCCGTCCATAATTGTATACTAGTATCCAATCCATCCATCTCCATTGTTTACCTGAGGTGCCTTTTAGTTCTGCCTATAAAATATGGAGAACAAAAAAGTTGAGGTTCCAAAATTAGGGAAAGATGAAGATCCACTTCCACCTCGTGCTGAAGCTGCTGCCACTAGTCATGGCCGAGACGATGAAATGCCAGCAACGTCGTCTGCCAAGGCCGATGCCCAATGTCATAGTACAGAGCATGTCAAATCCAAAACACCAAATATCAGAAAAAAAAGGACTCCAAAACCTAAAATAAAATTGTCGGAGGAGAAGCGTAAACTTGCCAATATGCCATTTACCACACGGAGTGGCAAGGAACGGCTGAGGCCCTGGCCTATGTTCATGGCTAGTGGTTCAGCTTCACATGAGGATGGAAGCACTCAGCCTCTCGCTAGAAAAATGAAACGACTCAAGCTGGCAAAAGCACAGCAAAGAACTGTGCGTTCTTCGAAATCCCAAATCCACAAGGAGAGTCCAATTGTGTCGGTTGCGATGCCTGACCTTCCCAACACTGGACGTGAAGAGCATGCGCCTTCCACCATTTGCACGCCCCCTGCAAGTGCTGGAAGGAGCACCCGCAGTCCAGTTCCTGATAGTGAGATTGAAGATGTCAGTGTTGAAGTCCACCAGGATGAGGAGGATATGGGTGTTGCTGGCGCTGGGGAGGAAATTGACCAGGAGGATTCTGATGGTGAGGTGGTTTGTTTAAGTCAGGCACCCGGGGAGACACCTGTTGTCCGTGGGAGGAATATGGCCGTTGACATGCCAGGTGAAAATACCAAAAAAATCAGCTCTTCGGTGTGGAGGTATTTCACCAGAAATGCGGACAACAGGTGTCAAGCCGTGTGTTCCCTTTGTCAAGCTGTAATAAGTAGGGGTAAGGACGTTAACCACCTCGGAACATCCTCCCTTATACGTCACCTGCAGCGCATTCATAATAAGTCAGTGACAAGTTCAAAAACTTTGGGTGACAGCGGAAGCAGTCCACTGACCAGTAAATCCCTTCCTCTTGTAACCAAGCTCACGCAAACCACCCCACCAACTCCCTCAGTGTCAATTTCCTCCTTCCCCAGGAATGCCAATAGTCCTGCAGGCCATGTCACTGGCAATTCTGACGATTCCTCTCCTGCCTGGGATTCCTCCGATGCATCCTTGCGTGTAACGCCTACTGCTGCTGGCGCTGCTGTTGTTGCTGCTGGGAGTCGATGGTCATCCCAGAGGGGAAGTCGTAAGACCACTTTTACTACTTCCACCAAGCAATTGACTGTCCAACAGTCATTTGCGAGGAAGATTAAATATCACAGCAGTCATCCTACTGCAAAGCGGATAACTGAGGCCTTGACATCCTGAGTGGTGAGAAACGTGGTTCCGGTATCCATCATTACTGCAGAGCCAACTAGAGACTTGTTGGAGGTACTGTGTCCCCGGTACCAAATACCATCTAGGTTCCATTTCTCTAGGCAGGCGATACCGAAAATGTACACAGACCTCAGAAAAAGAGTCACCAGTGTCCTAAAAAATGCAGCTGTACCCAATGTCCACTTAACCACGGACATGTGGACAAGTGGAGCAGGGCAGGGTCAGGACTATATGACTGTGACAGCCCACTGGGTAGATGTATGGACTCCCGCCGCAAGAACAGCAGCGGCGGCACCAGTAGCAGCATCTCGCAAACGCCAACTCGTTCCTAGGCAGGCTACGCTTTGTATCACCGGTTTCCAGAATACGCACACAGCTGAAAACCTCTTACGGCAACTGAGGAAGATCATCGCGGAATGGCTTACCCCAATTGGACTCTCCTGTGGATTTGTGGCATCGGACAACGCCAGCAATATTGTGCGTGCATTACATCTGGGCAAATTCCAGCACGTCCCATGTTTTGCACATACCTTGAATTTGGTGGTGCAGAATTTTTTAAAAAACGACAGGGGCGTGCAAGAGATGCTGGCGGTGGGCAGAAAAATTGCGGGACACTTTCGGCGTACAGGCAGCACGTACAGAAGACTGGAGCACCACCAAAAACGCCTGAACCTGCCCTGCCATCATCTGAAGCAGGAGGTGGTAACGAGGTGGAATTCAACCCTCTATATGCTTCAGAGGTTGGAGGAGCAGCAAAAGGCCATTCAAGCCTATACAACTGACCACGATATAGGAGGTGGAATGCACCTGTCTCAAGCGCAGTGGAGAATGATTTCAACGTTGTGCAAGGTTCTGCAACCTTTTGAACTTGCCACACGTGAAGTCAGTTCAGACACTGCCAGCCTGAGTCAGGTCATTCCCCTCATCAGGCTTTTGCAGAAGAAGCTGGAGACATTGAAGGAGGAGCTAAGACAGAGCGATTCCGCTAGGCATGTGGGACTTGTGGATGGAGCCCTTAATTCGCTTAACAAGGATTCACGGGTGGTCAATCTGTTGAAATCAGAGCACTACATTTTGGCCACCGTGCTCGATCCTAGATTTAAAACCTACCTTGGATCTCTCTTTCCGGCGCACACAAGTCTGCTGGGTTTCAAAGACCTGCTGGTGAGAAAATTGTCAAGTCAAGCGGAACGCGACCTGTCAACATCTCCTCCTTCACATTCTCCCGCAACTGGGGGTGCGAGGAAAAGGCTCAGAATTCCGAGCCCACCCGCTGGCGGTGATGCAGGGCAGTCTGGAGCGACTGCTGATGCTGACATCTGGTCCGGACTGAAGGACCTGACAACCATTACGGACATGTCGTCTACTGTCACTGCATATGATTCTCTCACCATTGATAGAATGGTGGAGGATTATATGAGTGACCGCATCCAAGTAGGCACGTCACACAGTCCGTACTTATACTGGCAGGAAAAAGAGGCAATTTGGAGGCCCTTGCACAAACTGGCTTTATTCTACCTAAGTTGCCCTCCCACAAGTGTGTACTCTGAAAGAGTGTTTAGTGCCGCCGCTCACCTTGTCAGCAATCGGCGTACGAGGTTACATCCAGAAAATGTGGAGAAGATGATGTTCATTAAAATGAATTATAATCAATTCCTCCGCGGAGACATTGACCAGCAGCAATTGCCTCCACAAAGTACACAGGGAGCTGACATGGTGGATTCCAGTGGGGACGAATTGATAATCTGTGAGGAGGGGGATGTACACGGTGATATATCGGAGGATGATGATGAAGTGGACATCTTGCCTCTGTAGAGCCAGTTTGTGCAAGGAGAGATTAATTGCTTCTTTTTTGGTGGGGGTCCAAACCAACCCGTCATTTCAGTCACAGTCGTGTGGCAGACCCTGTCACTGAAATGATGGGTTGGTTAAAGTGTGCATGTCCTGTTTATACAACATAAGGGTGGGTGGGAGGGCCCAAGGACAATTCCATCTTGCACCTCTTTTTTCTTTTCTTTTTCTTTGCGTCATGTGCTGTTTGGGGAGGGTTTTTTGGAAGGGACATCCTGCGTGACACTGCAGTGCCACTCCTAGATGGGCCCGGTGTTTGTGTCGGCCACTAGGGTCGCTTATCTTTCTCACACAGTCAGCTACCTCATTGCGCCTCCTTTTATCTTTGCGTCATGTGCTGTTTGGGGAGGGTTTTTTGGAAGGGCCATCCTGCGTGACACTGCAGTGCCACTCCTAGATGGGCCCGGTGTTTGTGTCGGCCACTAGGGTCGCTTATCTTTCTCACACAGTCAGCTACCTCATTGCGCCTCTTTTTTTCTTTGCGTCATGTGCTGTTTGGGGAGGGTTTTTTGGAAGGGACATCCTGCGTGACACTGCAGTGCCACTCCTAGATGGGCCCGGTGTTTGTGTCGGCCACTAGGGTCGCTAATCTTACTCACACAGCTACCTCATTGCGCCTCTTTTTTTCTTTGCGTCATGTGCTGTTTGGGGAGGGTTTTTTGGAAGGGACATCCTGCGTGACACTGCAGTGCCACTCCTAGATGGGCCCGGTGTTTGTGTCGGCCACTAGGGTCGCTTATCTTTCTCACACAGTCAGCTACCTCATTGCGCCTCTTTTTTTCTTTGCGTCATGTGCTGTTTGGGGAGGGTTTTTTGGAAGGGACATCCTGCGTGACACTGCAGTGCCACTCCTAGATGGGCACGGTGTTTGTGTCGGCCACTAGGGTCGCTTATCTTACTCACACAGCGACCTCGGTGCAAATTTTAGGACTAAAAATAATATTGTGAGGTGTGATGTGTTCAGAATAGGCTGAAAATGAGTGTAAATTATGTTTTTTGAGGTTAATAATACTTTGGGATCAAAATGACCCCCAAATTCTATGATTTAAGCTGTTTTTTAGTGTTTTTTGAAAAAAATACCCGAATCCAAAACACACCCGAATCCGACAAAAAAAATTCGGTGAGGTTTTGCCAAAACGCGGTCGAACCCAAAACACGGCCGCGGAACCGAACCCAAAACCAAAACACAAAACCCGAAAAGTTTCAGGCGCTCATCACTAATCATCACCGATGGCCACACATACTGACATAATATATCATCACCGATTGTCTCACATACTGAGATAATATGTCATCACCAATGGTCACACATACTGAGATAATATATCATCAACGATTCTCACACATACTGAGATAATATATCATCACCGATGCCCACACATACTGAGATAATATACCATCACCGATTGTCACACATACTGAGATAATATGTCATCACCGATGGTCACACATACTGGGATAATACATTATCACCGATGGCCACACATACTGAGATAATATATCATCACCGATGGTCACACATACTGAGATAATATGTCATCACCGATGGTCACACACAACGAGATAATATATCATCACCGATGGCCACACACACTGAGATAATATATTATCACCGATGGCCACACACATTGAGATAATATATCATCACCGATGGCCACACATGCCAAGATACTATATCATCACCAGTTAACTTATCACACATACTGAGATAATATATCATCACCGATGGCCACACATACTGAGATAATATATCATCACCGATGGCCACACATGCCAAGATACTATATCCTCACCAGTTATCACACATACTGAGAAAATATATCATCACCGATGGCCATACATACTGAGATAATATATCATCACAGATGGCCGCACATACTGAGATAATATATCATCACCGATGGTCACACATACTGAGATAATATGTCATCACTGATGGTCACACATACTGAGATAATATATCATCACCGATGGCCACACATACTGACATAATATATCATCAACGATTGTCACACATACTGAGATAATACATTATCACCGATGGCCACACATACTGAGATAATATATCATCACCGATGGCCACACACACTGAGATAATTAATCATCACCGATGGCCACAAACACTGAGGTAATATATCATCACCGATGGTCACACATACTGAGATAATATATCAACACCGATGGCCACACATACTGACATAATATATCATCACCGATGGCCACACATACTAACATAATATATCATCACCGATGGCCACACATACTGACATAATATATCATCACCGATGGCCACACACAATCAGATAATATATCATCACCAATGGTCACACACACTGAGATAATATGTCATCACCGATGGTCACACATACTGAGATAATATATCATCACCGATGCCCACACATACTGAGATAATATATCATCACCGATTGTCACACATACTGAGATAATATGTCTTCACCGATTGTCACACATACTGAGATAATACATTATCACCGATGGCCACACATACTGAGATAATATATCATCACCGATGGTCACATATACTGAGATAATATGTCTTCACCTATGGTCACACACACTGAGATAATTAATCATCACCGATGGCCACACACACTGAGATAATATATCATCACCGATGGCCACACAAACTGAGAAAAAATATCATCACCGATGGCCGCACATACTGAGATAATATATCATCACCGATTGTCACACAAACTGAGATAATACATTATCACCGATGGCCACACATACTGAGATAATATATCACCACCGATGGTCACACATACTGAGATAATATGTCATCACCGATGGTCACACACACCGAGATAATATATCATCACCGTTGGCCACACACACTGAAATAATTAATCATCACCGATGGCCACACACACTGAGATAATATATCATCACCGATGGCCACACATGCCAAGATACTATATCATCACCAGTTATCACACATACTGAGATAATATATCATCACCGATGGCCATACATACTGACATAATATATCATCACCGATGGCCACACATACTAACTTAATATATCATCACCGATGGCCACACATACTGACATAATATATCATCACCGATGGCCACACACAATCAGATAATATATCATCACCAATGGTCACACACACTGAGATAATATATCATCACCGATGGTCACACATACTGAGATAATATATCATCACCGATGGCCACACACACTAAGATAATATATCATCCCCGATGGCCACACACATTGAGATAGTATATCATCCCCGATGCCCACACATACTGAGATAATATGTCATCACCGATGGACACACATACTGAAATAATATATCATCACCGATGGTCACACATACTGAGATAATATATCAACACCGATTGTCACACATACTGAGATAATACATTATCACTGATGTCCACACATACTGAGATAATATATCGTCTCCGATGGTCAAACATACTGAGATAATATGTCTTTACCTATGGTCACACACATTGAGATAATTAATCATCACCGATGGCCACACATACTGACCTAATATATCATCAACGATTGTCACACATACTGATATAATACATTATCACCGATGACCACACACACTGAGTTAATTAATCATCACCGATGGCCACACACACTGAGGTAATATATCATCACCGATGGTCACACATACTGATATAATATATCAACACCTATGGCCACACATACTGACATAATATATCATCACCGATGGCCACACATACTAACATAATATATCATCACCGATGGCCACACATACTGACATAATATATCATCACCGATGGCCACACACAATCAGATAATATATCATCACCAATGGTCACACACACTGAGATAATATATTATCACCGATGGTCACACATACTGACATAATATATCATCACCGATGGCCACACACACTGAGATAATATATCATCACTGATGGCCACACATACTGAGATAATATATCATCACCGATGGCCACACATACTGAGATAATATATCATCACCGATGGCCGCACATACTGACATAATATATCATCACCGATTGTCACACAAACTGAGATAATACATTATCACCGATGGCCACACATACTGAGATAATATATCACAACCGATGGTCACACATACTGAGATAATATGTCATCACCGATGGTCACACATACTGACATAATATATCATCACCGATGGCCACACATACTGAGATAATATATCATCACCGATGCCCACACATACTGAGATAATATATCATCACCGATTGTCACACATACTGAGATAATATGTCTTCACCGATTGTCACACATACTGAGATAATACATTATCACCGATGGCCACACATACTGAGATAATATATCATCACCGATGGTCACATATACTGAGATAATATGTCTTCACCTATGGTCACACACACTGAGATAATTAATCATCACCGATGGCCACACACACTGAGATTTTATATCATCACCGATGGCCACACAAACTGAGAAAAAATATCATCACCGATGGCCACACATACTGACATAATATATCATCACCGATTGTCACACAAACTGAGATAATACATTATCACCGATGGCCACACATACTGAGATAATATATCACCACCGATGGTCACACATACTGAGATAATATGTCATCACCGATGGTCACACACACCGAGATAATATATCATCACCGTTGGCCACACACACTGAAATAATTAATCATCACCGATGGCCACACACACTGAGATAATATATCATCACTGATGGCCACACATGCCAAGATACTATATCATCACCAGTTATCACACATACTGAGATAATATATCATCACCGATGGCCATACATACTGACATAATATATCATCACCGATGGCCGCACATACTGAGATAATATATCATCTCCGATGGTCACACACACTGAGATAATATGTCATCACCAATGGTCACACATATTGAGATAATATATCATCAACGATTCTCACACATACTGAGATAATATATCATCACTGATGCCCACACATACTGAGATAATATACCATCACTGATTGTCACACATACTGAGATAATATGTCATCACCGATGGTCATGCATACTGGGATAATACATTATCACCGTTGGCCACACATACTGAGATAATATATCATCACCGATGGACACACATACGGAGATAATATATCATCACCGATGGTCACACACACTGAGATAATTAATCATCACCGATGGCCACACACACTGAGATAATATGTCATCACCGATGGCCACACACACTGAGATAATTATTCATCACTGATGGCCACACACACTGAGATAATATATCATCACCTATGGCTACACATGCCAAGATACTATATCATCACCAGTTATCACACATACTGAGATAATATATCATCACCAATGGCCACACATACTGAGATAATATATCATCACCGATGGCCACACATACTGACATAATATATCATCACCGATGGCCTCACACAATGAGATAATATATCATCACCAATGGTCACACACACTGAGATAATATATCATCACCGATGGTCACACATACTGAGATAATATATCATCACCGATAGCCACACACACTGAGATAATATATCATCACCGATGGTCACACATACTGAGATAATATATCATCACCGATGGCCACACATACTGAGATAATATATCATCACCGATGGCCACACATACTGAGATAATATATCATCACCGATAGCCACACACACTGAGATAATATATCAGCACCGATGGTCACACATACTGAGATAATATATCATCACCGATGGCCACACACACTGAGATAATATATCATCACCGACAGGGACGGATTGGGAGATAAAAGTGGCCCTGGAAAAAATTCTAGAAGTGGCCTTGTGGGCGGCATCAAATCAACTGTAGGCGGGATCAATACAAAAGTAGGCGGGATTACTGCTTCAAAATATAATGTAGGCGGAGTTACACCAACAAAAGGCAGATCATGTTAGTGTTCACTCTAGGATTTTTAGGGCAGGGTGCTGATCACAGGGAGGGCATATTTTTCATTCGGGTGGGCACTTTTTTAAGTTAGAAGGGCAAAATTACGTACAGTACATACTATAATGCTTGGTGCTCCCATTCCCACAGGACAAAGTATGGACAGTGCGCGCCGAAGGCGCGCGTCAAAAATTTAGGGGCGTTGTTTCATGTGGAAGGGGCGTGGCCACATAACAGTGGCAATTCACATTACACCACACAGTAGTGCACCTAATACACAATGCACCAGGTAGAACCTCCTATACACACTGCGACAAGTAGAGCACGTTATACATATTGCGCCAGATAGAGCATGTTATACACATTGCGCCAGGTAGAGAGCACTGAGACACACTGCACCAGGTAGAGAGCACTGAGGCACATTGCACCAGGTAGAGCACTGAGGCTCATTGCACCAGGTAGAGAGCACAGAGACACATTGCACCAGGTAGAGCACTGAGACACACTGCACCAGGTAGAGAGCACTGAGGCACATTGCACCAGGTAGAAAGCACTGAGGCACATTGCACCAGGTAGAGAGCACTGAGGCACATTGCACCAGGTAGAGAGCACAGAGACACATTGCACCAGGTAGAAAGCACTGAGGCATATTGCACCAGGTAGACAGTACAGAGACACATTGCACCAGGTAGAGAGCACTGAGGCACACTTCACCATGTAGAGAGCACTAAGGCATACTGCACCATGTAGAGAGCACTGAGGCACACTGCACCATGTAGAGAGCACTGAGGCACATTGCACCAGGTAGAGAGTACTGCAACACATTGCACCAGGTAGAGAGCACAGAGACACATTGCACCAGGTAGAGAGCACAGAGACACATTGCACCAGGTAGAGAGCACAGAGACACACTGCACCAGGTAGAGAGCACAGAGACACACTGCACCAGGTAGAGAGCACAGAGACACATTGCACCAGGTAGAGAGCACAGAGACACATTGCACCAGGTAGAGAGCACTGAGACACACTGCACCAAGTAGAGAGCACCGAGACACATTGCACCAGGTAGAGAGCACAGAGACACATTGCACCAGGTAGAGAGCACAGAGACACATTGCACCAGGTAGAGAGCACAGAGAAACATTGCACCAGGTAGAGAGCTCCGAGAAACATTGCACCAGGTAGAGAGCACTGAGACACACTGCACCAGGTAGAGAGCACTGAGGCACACTGCACCAGGTAGAGAGCACTGAGGCACACTGCACCAGGTAGAGAGCACTGAGACACACTGCACCAGGTAGAGAGCACTGAGACACACTGCACCAGGTAGAGAGCACTGAGACACACTGTACCAGATAGAGAGCACTGAGACACATTGCACCAGGTAGAGAGCACTGAGACACACTGCACCAGATAGAGAGCACTGAAACACACTGCATCAGGTAGAGAGCACTGAGACACACTGCACCAGATAGAGAGCACTGAGGCACATTGCACCAGGTAGAGAGCACTGAGACACACTGCACCAGGTAGAGAGCACTGAGACACATTGCACCAGGTAGAGAGCACTGAGACACATTGCACCAGGTAGAGAGCACTGAGGCACACTGCACCAGGTATAGAGCACTGAGGCACACTGCACCAGGTAGAGAGCACTGAGGCACACTGCACCAGGTAGAGAGCACTGAGGCACACTGCACCAGGTAGAGAGCACTGAGGCACACTGCACCAGGTAGAGAGCACTGAGGCACACTGCACCAGGTAGAGAGCACTGAGGCACACTGTAACAAAAAAATAAAAAAGCGAGAAACCTGGTCCAATGCACTAAAGGGGATCCATGTTTATGGATCCCCTTTCCCTGAATGCCGGGACCCCACTGTGACTCCTGTCACTAGAGGACCTGGCAGCAAATCAGGGAGCGTTACGTCATAGCACTCTCCTGATTGGCTGAGCGCTCCTGGCCTGTCAATCAGACGGAGTGGTCCTCCATTATAGTCAATGGTGGGAAAATTGCGGTCTGCGGATAATCGAGAGGTTAATTGAGGTCACTCTTGTGGGTGACATCAATTAACTTTGCGGTTAGCCGCAGACATCTAAACCCCCAGACACAAAAGTACACCTCACACCTCCATACATAAAATTACACCTCACACCCCCAGACACAAAATTACACCTGACACCTATAAAATTACACCTCACACCCCAAGACACAAAATTACACCTCACACCCATAAAATGATACCTCACACCCATAAATTTACACCTCACACCCCCAGAAACAAAATTACACCTCACACCCTAGACATAAAATTACACCTCACCGCAGACATAAAATTACACCCGACACCTATAAAATTACACCCGACACCCATAAAACTACACCTCACACCCCCAGACATAAAATTACACCCGACACCAATAAAACTACACCTCACACCCCCCAGACATAAAATTACACCTCACACCCCCAGACATAAAATTACACCCGACACCTATAAAATTACACCCGACACCCATAAAACTACACCTCACACCCCTCACACCCCCAGACATAAAATTACACCTCACACCCCAAGACACAAAATTACACCTCACACCCCATGACACAAAATTACACCTCACACCCAGGACACTAAATTACACCTCACACCCCAAGATACTAAATTACACCTCACACTGTTTAAAATTACACCTCACACCCCAAGACTCAAAATTACACCTGACACCTATAAAATTACACCTCACACTCCCAGACATATAAAATGAAACCAGACACCTATAAAATTACACCTGACACCAATAAAACTACACCTCACACCCCAAGACACAAAATTACACCTCACACCCAGGACACTAAATTACACCTCACACCCCAAGATACTAAATTACACCTCACAACCCAAGATACTAAATTACACCTCACACCCCAAGATACTAAATTACACCTTACACCGTTAAAATTACACCTCACACCCCAGGAGACAAAATTACACCTCACACCCATAAAATTACACCTCACACCCCCAGACATAAAATTACACCCAACACTCATAAAACTACACCTCACACCCCAAGACACAAAATGACACCCTCACACCCCAGGACACTAAATTACACCTCACACCCCAAGATACTAAATTACACCTCACACCCCAAGACACTAAATTACACCCGACACCCCAAGACATAAAATTACACCTCACTCCCCAAGACACAAAATTACACCTCACTCCCCAAGACACAAAATTACACCTCACTCCCAAGACACAAAATTACATCTCACACCCATAAAATTACACCTCACACCCATAGACATAAAATTATACCTCACATCCCAAGACATAAAATTACCCCCGACACCTATAAAATTACACCCGACACCCCAAGAGCACAAATTACACCTCACTCCCCAAGACACAAAATTACACCTTGCACCCATAAAATGACATCTCACACCCCCAAACATAAAATTACACCTCACTCCCCCAAGCACAAAATTACACCTCACCCCCCTACACAAAATTACACCTCACCCCCCCTACACAAAATTACACCTTACCCCCCTAACACAAAATTACACCTCACCCATAAAATTACACCTCACACCTCCAGAGCACTGTACACGAGTCATACCACCTCACCTCTCCTACTGTAGAATGTGTGCACCCACCGCGGCCGCACCTTCTCTTCCTGCAAGGTCCGCGCTGATTACGTCTGTGGCGCTTGGCGCGCGGACCTCCTCTTCAGGTCAGCCGGTTGGGGACGGGGCCGCTGACTAGAAAACGGCCGCTGCATTGCCCACAATGAAGCAAGTGACATAGAGGGGGGGCGGGGACGGTTCTGTGGCCGCAGCAAGGCATAAGCAGAGTATGTGGAGGGGGGCGTGGCCGGCTCTCCTGATAGCGGCCGCTGCAGCAAGGCATAAGCAGATGACATGGGGGGGGTGTGGCCGGCTCCCCTGATAGCGCCCATTGGCCGAAGCAGCTAGGTGACTAGTGACGTGCCGTGGGGGGGGGGGGGGCCGCACACAGGCATAAGCTGTTGAGGGGAAGGGTGGGGCAGCATGAGATGGTGTGATTTGCAGGGCGGCTCTCCTGACAGCGGCCGCAGACTGTATTACATTTTGCAGGTATTGTGCCTGCCTGGTAACGCAGAGGTGGGCGGGGCCGCGTAGGACAGGCGGCCCCACGACCCAATCGGCCCCCCGGGGAAACTCCCGGTGACTTCTATGGCCAATCCGGCCCTGATCACCGATGGCCACACACACTGAGATAATATATCATCACGATGGCCACACACACTGAGATAATATAGCATCACCGATGGCCACACACACTGAGATAATTATAGCATCACCGATGGCCACACACATTGAGATAGTATATCATCCCCGATGCCCACACATACTGAGATAAATATCATCACCTATGGCTACACATGCCAAGATACTATATCATCATCAGTTATCACACATACTGAGATAATATATCATCACCAATGGCCACACATACTGAGATAATATATCATCACCGATGGCCACACATACTGAGATAATATATCATCACCGATGGCCACACATACTGACATAATATATCATCACCGATTGTCACACAAACTGAGATAATATATTATCACCGATGGCTACACATACTGAGATAATATATCACCACCGATGGTCACACATACTGAGATAATATGTCATCACCGATGGTCACACATACTGACATAATATATCATCACCGATGGCCACACATACTGAGATAATATATCATCACCGATGCCCACACATACTGAGATAATATATCATCACCGATTGTCACACATACTAAGATAATATGTCTTCACCGATTGTCACACATACTGAGATAATACATTATCACCGATGGCCACACATACTGAGATAATATATCATCACCGATGGTCACATATACTGAGATAATATGTCTTCACCTATGGTCACACACACTGAGATAATTAATCATCACCGATGGCCACACACACACTGAGATAATATATCATCACCGATGGCCACACAAACTGAGAAAAAATATCATCACCGATGGCCGCACATACTGACATAATATATCATCACCGATTGTCACACAAACTGAGATAATACATTATCACCGATGGCCACACATACTGAGATAATATATCACCACCGATGGTCACACATACTGAGATAATATGTCATCACCGATGGTCACACACACCGAGATAATATATCATCACCGTTGGCCACACACACTGAAATAATTAATCATCACCGATGGCCACACACACTGAGATAATATATCATCACCGATGGCCACACATGCCAAGATACTATATCATCACCAGTTATCACACATACTGAGATAATATATCATCACCGATGGCCATACATACTGACATAATATATCATCACCGATGGCCGCACATACTGAGATAATATATCATCTCCGATGGTCACACACACTGAGATAATATGTCATCACCAATGGTCACACATACTGAGATAATATATCATCAACGATTCTCACACATACTGAGATAATATATCATCACCGATGCCCACACATACTGAGATAATATACCATCACCGATTGTCACACATACTGAGATAATATGTCATCACCGATGGTCACACATACTGGGATAATACATTATCACCGTTGGCCACACATACTGAGATAATATATCATCACCGATGGACACACATACGGAGATAATATATCATCACCGATGGTCACACACACTGAGATAATTAATCATCACCGATGGCCACACACACTGAGATAATATGTCATCACCGATGGCCACACACACTGAGATAATTATTCATCACTGATGGCCACACACACTGAGATAATATATCATCACCTATGGCTACACATGCCAAGATACTATATCATCACCAGTTATCACACATACTGAGATAATATATCATCACCAATGGCCACACATACTGAGATAATATATCATCACCGATGGCCACACATACTGACATAATATATCATCACCGATGGCCTCACACAATGAGATAATATATCATCACCAATGGTCACACACACTGAGATAATATATCATCACCGATGGTCACACATACTGAGATAATATATCATCACCGATAGCCACACACACTGAGATAATATATCATCACTGATGGCCACACACACTGAGATAATATATCATCACCGATGGCCACACACACTGAGATAATATATCATCACCGATGGCCACACACACTGAGATAATATAGCATCACCGATGGACACACACACTGAGATAATATAGCATCACCGATGGCCACACACATTGAGATAGTATATCATCCCCGATGCCCACACATACTGAGATAATATATCATCACCGATGGACACACATACTGAGATAATATATCATCACCGATTGTCACACATACTGAGATAAATATCATCACCTATGGCTACACATGCCAAGATACTATATCATCACCAGTTATCACACATACTGAGATAATATATCATCACCAATGGCCACACATACTGAGATAATATATCATCACCGATGGCAACACATACTGAGATAATATATCATCACCGATGGCCACACATACTGAGATAATATATCATCACCGATGGCCGCACATACTGAGATAATATATCATCACCGATGATCACACATACTGAGATAATATGTCTTAACCGATGGTCACACACACTGAGATAATATATCATCACTAGAGATGAGCGGGTTCGGTTTCTTTGAATCCGAACCCGCACGAACTTCACTTTTTTTTTCACGGGTCCGAGCGACTCGGATCTTCCCGCCTTGCTCGGTTAACCCGAGCGCGCCCGAACGTCATCATGACGCTGTCGGATTCTCGCGAGACTCGGATTCTATATAAGGAGCCGCGCGTCGCCGCCATTTTCACACGTGCATTGAGATTGATAGGGAGAGGACGTGGCTGGCGTCCTCTCCATTTAGATTAGATTTAGAAGAGAGAGAGAGAGAGAGAGAGATTGCTGTGATACTGTAGATTAGAAGAGAGTGCAGACAGAGTTTAGTGACTGACGACCACAGTGACCAGTGACCACCAGAGACAGTGCAGTTGAACTTGTTTGTTTTATTTAATAATATATCCGTTCTCTGCCTGAAAAAAACGATACACAGTCACACAGTGACTCAGTCTGTGTGCACTGCTCAGCCCAGTGTGCTGCACATCAATGTATTGTATTTGTATAAAGCTTATAATAATTGTGGGGGAGACTGGGGAGCACTGCAGGTTGTTGTTATAGCAGGAGCCAGGAGTACAATTGATAATATTATATTAAAATTAAACAGTGCACACTTTTGCTGCAGGAGTGCCACTGCCAGTGTGACTAGTGGTGACCAGTGCCTGACCACCAGTATATTAGTAGTATTGTATACTATCTCTTTATCAACCAGTCTATATTAGCAGCAGACACAGTACAGTGCGGTAGTTCACGGCTGTGGCTACCTCTGTGTCGGCACTCGGCAGGCAGTCCGTCCATCCATAATTGTATTATATACCACCTAACCGTGGTTTTTTTTTTCTTTCTTTATACCGTCGTCATAGTCATACTAGTTGTTACGAGTATACTACTATCTCTTTATCAACCAGTGTACAGTGCGGTAGTTCACGGCTGTGGCTACCTCTGTGTCGGCACTCGGCAGGCAGTCCGTCCATCCATAATTGTATTATAATATATACCACCTAACCGTGGTTTTTTTTTCATTCTTTATACCGTCGTCATACTAGTTGTTACGAGTATACTACTATCTCTTTATCAACCAGTGTACAGTGCGGTAGTTCACGGCTGTGGCTACCTCTGTGTCGGAACTCGGCAGGCAGTCCGTCCATCCATAATTGTATTATAATATATACCACCTAACCGTGGTTTTTTTTTCATTCTTTATACCGTTGTCATACTAGTTGTTACGAGTATACTACTATCTCTTTATCAACCAGTGTACAGTGCGGTAGTTCACGGCTGTGGCTACCTCTGTGTCGGAACTCGGCAGTCCGTCCGTCCATCCATAATTGTATTATAATATATACCACCTAACCGTGGTTTTTTTTTCATTCTTTATACCGTCGTCATACTAGTTGTTACGAGTATACTACTATCTCTTTATCAACCAGTGTACAGTGCGGTAGTTCACGGCTGTGGCTACCTCTGTGTCGGCACTCGGCAGGCAGTCCGTCCATCCATAATTGTATTATAATATATACCACCTAACCGTGGTTTTTTTTTCATTCTTTATACCGTCGTCATACTAGTTGTTACGAGTATACTACTATCTCTTTATCAACCAGTGTACAGTGCGGTAGTTCACGGCTGTGGCTACCTCTGTGTCGGCACTCGGCAGGCAGTCCGTCCATCCATAATTGTATTATATACCACCTAACCGTGGTTATTTTATACCACCTAACCGTGGCAGTCCGTCCATAATTGTATACTAGTATCCAATCCATCCATCTCCATTGTTTACCTGAGGTGCCTTTTAGTTCTGCCTATAAAATATGGAGAACAAAAAAGTTGAGGTTCCAAAATTAGGGAAAGATGAAGATCCACTTCCACCTCGTGCTGAAGCTGCTGCCACTAGTCATGGCCGAGACGATGAAATGCCAGCAACGTCGTCTGCCAAGGCCGATGCCCAATGTCATAGTACAGAGCATGTCAAATCCAAAACACCAAATATCAGAAAAAAAAGGACTCCAAAACCTAAAATAAAATTGTCGGAGGAGAAGCGTAAACTTGCCAATATGCCATTTACCACACGGAGTGGCAAGGAACGGCTGAGGCCCTGGCCTATGTTCATGGCTAGTGGTTCAGCTTCACATGAGGATGGAAGCACTCAGCCTCTCGCTAGAAAAATGAAACGACTCAAGCTGGCAAAAGCACAGCAAAGAACTGTGCGTTCTTCGAAATCCCAAATCCACAAGGAGAGTCCAATTGTGTCGGTTGCGATGCCTGACCTTCCCAACACTGGACGTGAAGAGCATGCGCCTTCCACCATTTGCACGCCCCCTGCAAGTGCTGGAAGGAGCACCCGCAGTCCAGTTCCTGATAGTGAGATTGAAGATGTCAGTGTTGAAGTCCACCAGGATGAGGAGGATATGGGTGTTGCTGGCGCTGGGGAGGAAATTGACCAGGAGGATTCTGATGGTGAGGTGGTTTGTTTAAGTCAGGCACCCGGGGAGACACCTGTTGTCCGTGGGAGGAATATGGCCGTTGACATGCCAGGTGAAAATACCAAAAAAATCAGCTCTTCGTGTGGAGGTATTTCACCAGAAATGCGGACAACAGGTGTCAAGCCGTGTGTTCCCTTTGTCAAGCTGTAATAAGTAGGGGTAAGGACGTTAACCACCTCGGAACATCCTCCCTTATACGTCACCTGCAGCGCATTCATAATAAGTCAGTGACAAGTTCAAAAACTTTGGGTGACAGCGGAAGCAGTCCACTGACCAGTAAATCCCTTCCTCTTGTAACCAAGCTCACGCAAACCACCCCACCAACTCCCTCAGTGTCAATTTCCTCCTTCCCCAGGAATGCCAATAGTCCTGCAGGCCATGTCACTGGCAATTCTGACGATTCCTCTCCTGCCTGGGATTCCTCCGATGCATCCTTGCGTGTAACGCCTACTGCTGCTGGCGCTGCTGTTGTTGCTGCTGGGAGTCGATGGTCATCCCAGAGGGGAAGTCGTAAGACCACTTTTACTACTTCCACCAAGCAATTGACTGTCCAACAGTCATTTGCGAGGAAGATTAAATATCACAGCAGTCATCCTACTGCAAAGCGGATAACTGAGGCCTTGACATCCTGGGTGGTGAGAAACGTGGTTCCGGTATCCATCATTACTGCAGAGCCAACTAGAGACTTGTTGGAGGTACTGTGTCCCCGGTACCAAATACCATCTAGGTTCCATTTCTCTAGGCAGGCGATACCGAAAATGTACACAGACCTCAGAAAAAGAGTCACCAGTGTCCTAAAAAATGCAGCTGTACCCAATGTCCACTTAACCACGGACATGTGGACAAGTGGAGCAGGGCAGGGTCAGGACTATATGACTGTGACAGCCCACTGGGTAGATGTATGGACTCCCGCCGCAAGAACAGCAGCGGCGGCACCAGTAGCAGCATCTCGCAAACGCCAACTCGTTCCTAGGCAGGCTACGCTTTGTATCACCGGTTTTCAGAATACGCACACAGCTGAAAACCTCTTACGGCAACTGAGGAAGATCATCGCGGAATGGCTTACCCCAATTGGACTCTCCTGTGGATTTGTGGCATCGGACAACGCCAGCAATATTGTGCGTGCATTACATCTGGGCAAATTCCAGCACGTCCCATGTTTTACACATACCTTGAATTTGGTGGTGCAGAATTTTTTAAAAAACGACAGGGGCGTGCAAGAGATGCTGGCGGTGGGCAGAAAAATTGCGGGACACTTTCGGCGTACAGGCAGCACGTACAGAAGACTGGAGCACCACCAAAAACGCCTGAACCTGCCCTGCCATCATCTGAAGCAGGAGGTGGTAACGAGGTGGAATTCAACCCTCTATATGCTTCAGAGGTTGGAGGAGCAGCAAAAGGCCATTCAAGCCTATACAACTGACCACGATATAGGAGGTGGAATGCACCTGTCTCAAGCGCAGTGGAGAATGATTTCAACGTTGTGCAAGGTTCTGCAACCTTTTGAACTTGCCACACGTGAAGTCAGTTCAGACACTGCCAGCCTGAGTCAGGTCATTCCCCTCATCAGGCTTTTGCAGAAGAAGCTGGAGACATTGAAGGAGGAGCTAAGACAGAGCGATTCCGCTAGGCATGTGGGACTTGTGGATGGAGCCCTTAATTCGCTTAACAAGGATTCACGGGTGGTCAATCTGTTGAAATCAGAGCACTACATTTTGGCCACCGTGCTCGATCCTAGATTTAAAACCTACCTTGGATCTCTCTTTCCGGCGCACACAAGTCTGCTGGGTTTCAAAGACCTGCTGGTGAGAAAATTGTCAAGTCAAGCGGAACGCGACCTGTCAACATCTCCTCCTTCACATTCTCCCGCAACTGGGGGAGCGAGGAAAAGGCTCAGAATTCCGAGCCCACCCGCTGGCGGTGATGCAGGGCAGTCTGGAGCGACTGCTGATGCTGACATCTGGTCCGGACTGAAGGACCTGACAACCATTACGGACATGTCGTCTACTGTCACTGCATATGATTCTCTCACCATTGATAGAATGGTGGAGGATTATATGAGTGACCGCATCCAAGTAGGCACGTCACACAGTCCGTACTTATACTGGCAGGAAAAAGAGGCAATTTGGAGGCCCTTGCACAAACTGGCTTTATTCTACCTAAGTTGCCCTCCCACAAGTGTGTACTCCGAAAGAGTGTTTAGTGCCGCCGCTCACCTTGTCAGCAATCGGCGTACGAGGTTACATCCAGAAAATGTGGAGAAGATGATGTTCATTAAAATGAATTATAATCAATTCCTCCGCGGAGACATTGACCAGCAGCAATTGCCTCCACAAAGTACACAGGGAGCTGACATGGTGGATTCCAGTGGGGACGAATTGATAATCTGTGAGGAGGGGGATGTACACGGTGATATATCGGAGGATGATGATGAAGTGGACATCTTGCCTCTGTAGAGCCAGTTTGTGCAAGGAGAGATTAATTGCTTCTTTTTTGGTGGGGGTCCAAACCAACCCGTCATTTCAGTCACAGTCGTGTGGCAGACCCTGTCACTGAAATGATGGGTTGGTTAAAGTGTGCATGTCCTGTTTATACAACATAAGGGTGGGTGGGAGGGCCCAAGGACAATTCCATCTTGCACCTCTTTTTTCTTTTCTTTTTCTTTGCGTCATGTGCTGTTTGGGGAGGGTTTTTTGGAAGGGACATCCTGCGTGACACTGCAGTGCCACTCCTAGATGGGCCCGGTGTTTGTGTCGGCCACTAGGGTCGCTTATCTTTCTCACACAGTCAGCTACCTCATTGCGCCTCTTTTTTTCTTTGCGTCATGTGCTGTTTGGGGAGGGTTTTTTGGAAGGGCCATCCTGCGTGACACTGCAGTGCCACTCCTAGATGGGCCCGGTGTTTGTGTCGGCCACTAGGGTCGCTTATCTTTCTCACACAGTCAGCTACCTCATTGCGCCTCTTTTTTTCTTTGCGTCATGTGCTGTTTGGGGAGGGTTTTTTGGAAGGGACATCCTGCGTGACACTGCAGTGCCACTCCTAGATGGGCCCGGTGTTTGTGTCGGCCACTAGGGTCGCTAATCTTACTCACACAGCTACCTCATTGCGCCTCTTTTTTTCTTTGCGTCATGTGCTGTTTGGGGAGGGTTTTTTGGAAGGGACATCCTGCGTGACACTGCAGTGCCACTCCTAGATGGGCCCGGTGTTTGTGTCGGCCACTAGGGTCGCTTATCTTTCTCACACAGTCAGCTACCTCATTGCGCCTCTTTTTTTCTTTGCGTCATGTGCTGTTTGGGGAGGGTTTTTTGGAAGGGACATCCTGCGTGACACTGCAGTGCCACTCCTAGATGGGCACGGTGTTTGTGTCGGCCACTAGGGTCGCTTATCTTACTCACACAGCGACCTCGGTGCAAATTTTAGGACTAAAAATAATATTGTGAGGTGTGATGTGTTCAGAATAGGCTGAAAATGAGTGTAAATTATGTTTTTTGAGGTTAATAATACTTTGGGATCAAAATGACCCCCAAATTCTATGATTTAAGCTGTTTTTTAGTGTTTTTTGAAAAAAATACCCGAATCCAAAACACACCCGAATCCGACAAAAAAAATTCGGTGAGGTTTTGCCAAAACGCGGTCGAACCCAAAACACGGCCGCGGAACCGAACCCAAAACCAAAACACAAAACCCGAAAAGTTTCAGGCGCTCATCACTAATCATCACCGATGGCCACACATACTGACATAATATATCATCACCGATTGTCTCACATACTGAGATAATATGTCATCACCAATGGTCACACATACTGAGATAATATATCATCAACGATTCTCACACATACTGAGATAATATATCATCACCGATGCCCACACATACTGAGATAATATACCATCACCGATTGTCACACATACTGAGATAATATGTCATCACCGATGGTCACACATACTGGGATAATACATTATCACTGATGGCCACACATACTGAGATAATATATCATCACCGATGGTCACACATACTGAGATAATATGTCATCACCGATGGTCACACACAACGAGATAATATATCATCACCGATGGCCACACACACTGAGATAATATATTATCACCGATGGCCACACACATTGAGATAATATATCATCACCGATGGCCACACATGCCAAGATACTATATCATCACCAGTTAACTTATCACACATACTGAGATAATATATCATCACCGATGGCCACACATACTGAGATAATATATCATCACCGATGGCCACACATGCCAAGATACTATATCCTCACCAGTTATCACACATACTGAGAAAATATATCATCACCGATGGCCATACATACTGAGATAATATATCATCACAGATGGCCGCACATACTGAGATAATATATCATCACCGATGGTCACACATACTGAGATAATATGTCATCACCGATGGTCACACATACTGAGATAATATATCATCACCGATGGCCACACATACTGACATAATATATCATCAACGATTGTCACACATACTGAGATAATACATTATCACCGATGGCCACACATACTGAGATAATATATCATCACCGATGGCCACACACACTGAGATAATTAATCATCACCGATGGCCACAAACACTGAGGTAATATATCATCACCGATGGTCACACATACTGAGATAATATATCAACACCGATGGCCACACATACTGACATAATATATCATCACCGATGGCCACACATACTAACATAATATATCATCACCGATGGCCACACATACTGACATAATATATCATCACCGATGGCCACACACAATCAGATAATATATCATCACCAATGGTCACACACACTGAGATAATATATCATCACCGATGGTCACACATACTGAGATAATATATCATCACCGATGGCCACACACACTAAGATAATATATCATCCCCGATGGCCACACACATTGAGATAGTATATCATCCCCGATGCCCACACATACTGAGATAATATGTCATCACCGATGGACACACATACTGAGATAATATATCATCACCGATGGTCACACATACTGAGATAATATATCAACACCGATTGTCACACATACTGAGATAATACATTATCACTGATGTCCACACATACTGAGATAATATATCGTCACCGATGGTCAAACATACTGAGATAATATGTCTTTACCTATGGTCACACACACTGAGATAATTAATCATCACCGATGGCCACACATACTGACCTAATATATCATCAACGATTGTCACACATACTGATATAATACATTATCACCGATGACCACACACACTGAGTTAATTAATCATCACTGATGGCCACACACACTGAGGTAATATATCATCACCGATGGTCACACATACTGATATAATATATCAACACCTATGGCCACACATACTGACATAATATATCATCACCGATGGCCACACATACTAACATAATATATCATCACCGATGGCCACACATACTGACATAATATATCATCACCGATGGCCACACACAATCAGATAATATATCATCACCAATGGTCACACACACTGAGATAATATATCATCACCGATGGTCACACATACTGACATAATATATCATCACCGATGGCCACACACACTGAGATAATATATCATCACTGATGGCCACACATACTGAGATAATATATCATCACCGATGGCCACACATACTGAGATAATATATCATCACCGATGGCCGCACATACTGACATAATATATCATCACCGATTGTCACACAAACTGAGATAATACATTATCACCGATGGCCACACATACTGAGATAATATATCACCACCGATGGTCACACATACTGAGATAATATGTCATCACCGATGGTCACACATACTGAGATAATATATCATCACCGATGCCCACACATACTGAGATAATATATCATCACCGATTGTCACACATACTGAGATAATATGTCTTCACCGATTGTCACACATACTGAGATAATACATTATCACCGATGGCCACACATACTGAGATAATATATCACCACCGATGGTCACACATACTGAGATAATATGTCATCACCGATGGTCACACACACCGAGATAATATATCATCACCGTTGGCCACACACACTGAAATAATTAATCATCACCGATGGCCACACACACTGAGATAATATATCATCACCGATGGCCACACATGCCAAGATACTATATCATCACCAGTTATCACACATACTGAGATAATATATCATCACCGATGGCCATACATACTGACATAATATATCATCACCGATGGCCACACATACTAACTTAATATATCATCACCGATGGCCACACATACTGACATAATATATCATCACCGATGGCCACACACAATCAGATAATATATCATCACCAATGGTCACACACACTGAGATAATATATCATCACCGATGGTCACACATACTGAGATAATATATCATCACCGATGGCCACACACACTAAGATAATATATCATCACCGATGGCCACACACATTGAGATAGTATATCATCCCCGATGCCCACACATACTGAGATAATATGTCATCACCGATGGACACACATACTGAGATAATATATCATCACCGATGGTCACACATACTGAGATAATATATCAACACCGATTGTCACACATACTGAGATAATACATTATCACTGATGTCCACACATACTGAGATAATATATCGTCTCCGATGGTCAAACATACTGAGATAATATGTCTTTACCTATGGTCACACACACTAAGATAATTAATCATCACCGATGGCCACACATACTGACCTAATATATCATCAACGATTGTCACACATACTGATATAATACATTATCACCGATGACCACACACACTGAGTTAATTAATCATCACCGATGGCCACACACACTGAGGTAATATATCATCACCGATGGTCACACATACTGATATAATATATCAACACCGATGGCCACACATACTGACATAATATATCATCACCGATGGCCACACATACTAACATAATATATCATCACCGATGGCCACACATACTGACATAATATATCATCACCGATGGCCACACACAATCAGATAATATATCATCACCAATGGTCACACACACTGAGATAATATATTATCACCGATGGTCACACATACTGACATAATATATCATCACCGATGGCCACACACACTGAGATAATATATCATCACTGATGGCCACACATACTGAGATAATATATCATCACCGATGGCCACACATACTGAGATAATATATCATCACCGATGGCCGCACATACTGACATAATATATCATCACCGATTGTCACACAAACTGAGATAATACATTATCACCGATGGCCACACATACTGAGATAATATATCACAACCGATGGTCACACATACTGAGATAATATGTCATCACCGATGGTCACACATACTGACATAATATATCATCACCGATGGCCACACATACTGAGATAATATATCATCACCGATGCCCACACATACTGAGATAATATATCATCACCGATTGTCACACATACTGAGATAATATGTCTTCACCGATTGTCACACATACTGAGATAATACATTATCACCGATGGCCACACATACTGAGATAATATATCATCACCGATGGTCACATATACTGAGATAATATGTCTTCACCTATGGTCACACACACTGAGATAATTAATCATCACCGATGGCCACACACACTGAGATAATATATCATCACCGATGGCCACACAAACTGAGAAAAAATATCATCACCGATGGCCACACATACTGACATAATATATCATCACCGATTGTCACACAAACTGAGATAATACATTATCACCGATGGCCACACATACTGAGATAATATATCACCACCGATGGTCACACATACTGAGATAATATGTCATCACCGATGGTCACACACACCGAGATAATATATCATCACCGTTGGCCACACACACTGAAATAATTAATCATCACCGATGGCCACACACACTGAGATAATATATCATCACCGATGGCCACACATGCCAAGATACTATATCATCACCAGTTATCACACATACTGAGATAATATATCATCACCGATGGCCATACATACTGACATAATATATCATCACCGATGGCCGCACATACTGAGATAATATATCATCTCCGATGGTCACACACACTGAGATAATATGTCATCACCAATGGTCACACATACTGAGATAATATATCATCAACGATTCTCACACATACTGAGATAATATATCATCAACGATTCTCACACATACTGAGATAATATATCATCACTGATGCCCACACATACTGAGATAATATACCATCACCGATTGTCACACATACTGAGATAATATGTCATCACCGATGGTCATGCATACTGGGATAATACATTATCACCGTTGGCCACACATACTGAGATAATATATCATCACCGATGGACACACATACGGAGATAATATATCATCACCGATGGTCACACACACTGAGATAATTAATCATCACCGATGGCCACACACACTGAGATAATTATTCATCACTGATGGCCACACACACTGAGATAATATATCATCACCTATGGCTACACATGCCAAGATACTATATCATCACCAGTTATCACACATACTGAGATAATATATCATCACCAATGGCCACACATACTGAGATAATATATCATCACCGATGGCCACACATACTGACATAATATATCATCACCGATGGCCTCACACAATGAGATAATATATCATCACCAATGGTCACACACACTGAGATAATATATCATCACCGATGGTCACACATACTGAGATAATATATCATCACCGATAGCCACACACACTGAGATAATATATCATCACCGATGGTCACACATACTGAGATAATATATCATCACCGATGGCCACACATACTGAGATAATATATCATCACCGATGGCCACACATACTGAGATAATATATCATCACCGATAGCCACACACACTGAGATAATATATCATCACCGACAGGGACGGATTGGGAGATAAAAGTGGCCCTGGAAAAAATTCTAGAAGTGGCCTTGTGGGCGGCATCAAATCAACTGTAGGCGGGATCAATACAAAAGTAGGCGGGATTACTGCTTCAAAATATAATGTAGGCGGAGTTACACCAACAAAAGGCAGATCATGTTAGTGTTCACTCTAGGATTTTTAGGGCAGGGTGCTGATCACAGGGAGGGCATATTTTTCATTCGGGTGGGCACTTTTTTAAGTTAGAAGGGCAAAATTACGTACAGTACATACTATAATGCTTGGTGCTCCCATTCACACAGGACAAAGTATGGACAGTGCGCGCCGAAGGCGCGCGTCAAAAATTTAGGGGCGTTGTTTCATGTGGAAGGGGCGTGGCCACATAACAGTGGCAATTCACATTACACCACACAGTAGTGCACCTAATACACAATGCACCAGGTAGAACCTCCTATACACACTGCGACAAGTAGAGCACGTTATACATATTGCGCCAGATAGAGCATGTTATACACATTGCGCCAGGTAGAGAGCACTGAGACACACTGCACCAGGTAGAGAGCACTGAGGCACATTGCACCAGGTAGAGCACTGAGGCTCATTGCACCAGGTAGAGAGCACAGAGACACATTGCACCAGGTAGAGCACTGAGACACACTGCACCAGGTAGAGAGCACTGAGGCACATTGCACCAGGTAGAGAGCACTGAGGCACATTGCGCCAGGTAGAGAGCACTGAGGCACATTGCACCAGGTAGAGAGCACAGAGACACATTGCACCAGGTAGAAAGCACTGAGGCATATTGCACCAGGTAGACAGTACAGAGACACATTGCACCAGGTAGAGAGCACTGAGGCACACTTCACCATGTAGAGAGCACTAAGGCATACTGCACCATGTAGAGAGCACTGAGGCAAACTGCACCATGTAGAGAGCACTGAGGCACATTGCACCAGGTAGAGAGTACTGCAACACATTGCACCAGGTAGAGAGCACAGAGACACATTGCACCAGGTAGAGAGCACAGAGACACATTGCACCAGGTAGAGAGCACAGAGACACACTGCACCAGGTAGAGAGCACAGAGACACATTGCACCAGGTAGAGAGCACAGAGACACATTGCACCAGGTAGAGAGCACTGAGACACACTGCACCAAGTAGAGAGCACCGAGACACATTGCACCAGGTAGAGAGCACAGAGACACATTGCACCAGGTAGAGAGCACAGAGACACATTGCACCAGGTAGAGAGCACAGAGAAACATTGCACCAGGTAGAGAGCTCCGAGAAACATTGCACCAGGTAGAGAGCACTGAGACACACTGCACCAGGTAGAGAGCACTGAGGCACACTGCACCAGGTAGAGAGCACTGAGGCACACTGCACCAGGTAGAGAGCACTGAGACACACTGCACCAGGTAGAGAGCACTGAGACACACTGCACCAGGTAGAGAGCACTGAGACACACTGTACCAGATAGAGAGCACTGAGACACATTGCACCAGGTAGAGAGCACTGAGACACACTGCACCAGATAGAGAGCACTGAAACACACTGCATCAGGTAGAGAGCACTGAGACACACTGCACCAGATAGAGAGCACTGAGGCACATTGCACCAGGTAGAGAGCACTGAGACACACTGCACCAGGTAGAGAGCACTGAGACACATTGCACCAGGTAGAGAGCACTGAGACACATTGCACCAGGTAGAGAGCACTGAGGCACACTGCACCAGGTAGAGAGCACTGAGGCACACTGCACCAGGTAGAGAGCACTGAGGCACACTGCACCAGGTAGAGAGCACTGAGGCACACTGTAACAAAAAAATAAAAAAGCGAGAAACCTGGTCCAATGCACTAAAGGGGATCCATGTTTATGGATCCCCTTTCCCTGAATGCCGGGACCCCACTGTGACTCCTGTCACTAGAGGACCTGGCAGCAAATCAGGGAGCGTTACGTCATAGCACTCTCCTGATTGGCTGAGCGCTCCTGGCCTGTCAATCAGACGGAGTGGTCCTCCATTATAGTCAATGGTGGGAAAATTGCGGTCTGCGGATAATCGAGAGGTTAATTGAGGTCACTCTTGTGGGTGACATCAATTAACTTTGCGGTTAGCCGCAGACATCTAAACCCCCAGACACAAAAGTACACCTCACACCCCCATACATAAAATTACACCTCACACCCCCAGACACAAAATTACACCTGACACCTATAAAATTACACCTCACACCCCAAGACACAAAATTACACCTCACACCCATAAAATGATACCTCACACCCATAAATTTACACCTCACACCCCCAGAAACAAAATTACACCTCACACCCTAGACATAAAATTACACCTCACCGCAGACATAAAATTACACCCGACACCTATAAAATTACACCCGACACCCATAAAACTACACCTCACACCCCCAGACATAAAATTACACCCGACACCAATAAAACTACACCTCACACCCCCAGACATAAAATTACACCTCACACCCCCAGACATAAAATTACACCCGACACCTATAAAATTACACCCGACACCCATAAAACTACACCTCACACCCCCAGACATAAAATTACACCTCACACCCCAAGACACAAAATTACACCTCACACCCCATGACACAAAATTACACCTCACACCCAGGACACTAAATTACACCTCACACCCCAAGATACTAAATTACACCTCACACTGTTAAAATTACACCTCACACCCCAAGACTCAAAATTACACCTGACACCTATAAAATTACACCTCACACTCCCAGACATAAAATGAAACCAGACACCTATAAAATTACACCTGACACCAATAAAACTACACCTCACACCCCAAGACACAAAATTACACCTCACACCCAGGACACTAAATTACACCTCACACCCCAAGATACTAAATTACACCTCACAACCCAAGATACTAAATTACACCTCACACCCCAAGATACTAAATTACACCTTACACCGTTAAAATTACACCTCACACCCCAGGAGACAAAATTACACCTCACACCCATAAAATTACACCTCACACCCCCAGACATAAAATTACACCCAACACTCATAAAACTACACCTCACACCCCAAGACACAAAATGACACCTCACACCCCAGGACACTAAATTACACCTCACACCCCAAGATACTAAATTACACCTCACACCCCAAGACACTAAATTACACCCGACACCCCAAGACATAAAATTACACCTCACTCCCCAAGACACAAAATTACACCTCACTCCCCAAGACACAAAATTACACCTCACTCCCCAAGACACAAAATTACATCTCACACCCATAAAATTACACCTCACACCCATAGACATAAAATTATACCTCACATCCCAAGACATAAAATTACCCCCGACACCTATAAAATTACACCCGACACCCCAAGACACAAAATTACACCTCACTCCCCAAGACACAAAATTACACCTTGCACCCATAAAATGACATCTCACACCCCCAAACATAAAATTACACCTCACTCCCCCAAGCACAAAATTACACCTCACCCCCCTACACAAAATTACACCTCACCCCCCCTACACAAAATTACACCTTACCCCCCTAACACAAAATTACACCTCACCCATAAAATTACACCTCACACCTCCAGAGCACTGTACACGAGTCATACCACCTCACCTCTCCTACTGTAGAATGTGTGCACCCACCGCGGCCGCACCTTCTCTTCCTGCAAGGTCCGCGCTGATTACGTCTGTGGCGCTTGGCGCGCGGACCTCCTCTTCAGGTCAGCCGGTTGGGGACGGGGCCGCTGACTAGAAAACGGCCGCTGCATTGCCCACAATGAAGCAAGTGACATAGAGGGGGGGCGGGGACGGTTCTGTGGCCGCAGCAAGGCATAAGCAGAGTATGTGGAGGGGGGCGTGGCCGGCTCTCCTGATAGCGGCCGCTGCAGCAAGGCATAAGCAGATGACATGGGGGGGTGTGGCCGGCTCCCCTGATAGCGGCCATTGGCCGAAGCAGCTAGGTGACTAGTGACGTGCCGTGGGGGGGGGGGGGGGCCGCACACAGGCATAAGCTGTTGAGGGGAAGGGTGGGGCAGCATGAGATGGTGATTTGCAGGGCCGGCTCTCCTGACAGCGGCCGCAGACTGTATTACATTTTGCAGGTATTGTGCCTGCCTGGTAACGCAGAGGGGGGCGGGGCCGCGTAGGACAGGCGGCCCCACGACCCAATCGGCCCCCCGGGGAAACTCCCGGTGACTTCTATGGCCAATCCGGCCCTGATCACCGATGGCCACACACACTGAGATAATATATCATCACCGATGGCCACACACACTGAGATAATATAGCATCACCGATGGCCACACACACTGAGATAATATAGCATCACCGATGGCCACACACATTGAGATAGTATATCATCCCCGATGCCCACACATACTGAGATAAATATCATCACCTATGGCTACACATGCCAAGATACTATATCATCACCAGTTATCACACATACTGAGATAATATATCATCACCAATGGCCACACATACTGAGATAATATATCATCACCGATGGCCACACATACTGAGATAATATATCATCACCGATGGCCACACATACTGAGATAATATATCATCACCGATGGCCACACATACTGAGATAATATATCATCACCGATGGCCGCACATACTGAGATAATATATCATCACCGATGATCACACATACTGAGATAATATGTCTTAACCGATGGTCACACACACTGAGATAATATATCATCACCGATGGCCACACATACTGACATAATATATCATCACCGATTGTCTCACATACTGAGATAATATGTCATCACCAATGGTCACACATACTGAGATAATATATCATCAACGATTCTCACACATACTGAGATAATATATCATCACCGATGGCCACACACGATGAGATAATATATCATCACCAGTGGTCACACACACTGAGATAATATATCATCACCGATGGTCACACACACTGAAATAATGAATCATCACCGATGGCCACACATACTGACATAATATATCATCACTGATGGCCACACTCACTGAGTTAATATATCATCAACGATGGCCACACACACTAAGATAATATAGCATCACCGATGGCCACAAACTCTGAGATAATATATCATCACCGATGGTCACACATACTGAAATAATATATCATCACCGATGGCCACATATACTGACATAATATATCATCACCGATAGCCACAAACACTGAGATAATATATCATCACCAATGGTCACACACACTGAGATAATATATCATCACCGATGGTGACACATACTGAGATAATATATCATCCCCGATGGCCACACACACTGAGATAATATATCATCACCGATGGCCACACATACTGAGATAATATATCATCACCGATGGCCAAACACACTGAGATAATATATCATCACCAATGGTCACACACACTGAGATAATATAATATCACCGATGGCCACACACACTGAGATAATATATCATCACCGATGGTGACACATTCTGAGATAATATATCATCACCGATGGCCACACACACTGAGATAATAAATCATCACCGATGGCAACACACACTGAGATAATATATCATCCCCGATGGCCACACACACTGAGATAATATATCATCCCCGATGGCCACACACATTGAGATAGTATATCATCCCCGATGCCCACACATACTGAGATAATATATCATCACCGATGGACACACATACAGAGATAATATATCATCACCGATGGTCACACACGCTGAGATAATTAATCATCACCGATGGCCACACACACTGAGATAATATGTCATCACCGATGGCCACACACACTGAGATAATTATTTATCACTGATGGCCACACACACTGAGATAATATATCATCACCTATGGCCACACACACTGAGGTAATATATCATCACCGATGGTCACACATACTGAGATAATATATCAACACCGATGGCCACACATACTGACATAATATATCATCACCGATGGCCACACATACTAACATAATATATCATCACCGATGGCCACACATACTGACATAATATATCATCACCGATGGCCACACACAATCAGATAATATATCATCACCAATGGTCACACACACTAAGATAATATATCATCACCGATGGTCACACATACTGAGATAATATATCATCACCGGTGGCCACACACACTAAGATAATATATCATCCCCGATGGCCACACACATTGAGATAGTATATCATCCCCGATGCCCACACATACTGAGATAATATGTCATCACCGATGGACACACATACTGAGATAATATATCATCACCGATGGTCACACATACTGAGATAATATATCAACACCGATTGTCACACATACTGAGATAATACATTATCACTGATGTCCACACATACTGAGATAATATATTGTCACCGATGGTCAAACATACTGAGATAATATGTCTTTACCTATGGTCACACACACTGAGATAATTAATCATCACCGATGGCCACACATACTGACCTAATATATCATCAACGATTGTCACACATACTGATATAATACATTATCACCGATGACCACACACACTGAGTTAATTAATCATCACCGATGGCCACACACACTGAGGTAATATATCATCACCGATGGTCACACATACTGATATAATATATCAACACCTATGGCCACACATACTGACATAATATATCATCACCGATGGCCACACATACTAACATAATATATCATCACCGATGGCCACACATACTGACATAATATATCATCACCGATGGATACACACAATCAGATAATATATCATCACCAATGGTCACACACACTGAGATAATATATCATCACCGATGGTCACACATACTGACATAATATATCATCACCGATGGCAACACACACTGAGATAATATATCATCACTGATGGCCACACATACTGAGATAATATATCATCACCGATGGCCACACATACTGAGATAATATATCATCACCGATGGCCGCACATACTGACATAATATATCATCACCGATTGTCACACAAACTGAGATAATACATTATCACAGATGGCCACACATACTGAGATAATATATCACCACCGATGGTCACACATACTGAGATAATATGTCATCACCGATGGTCACACATACTGACATAATATATCATCACCGATGGCCACACATACTGAGATAATATATCATCACCGATGCCCACACATACTGAGATAATATATCATCACCGATTGTCACACATACTGAGATAATATGTCTTCACCGATTGTCACACATACTGAGATAATACATTATCACCGATGGCCACACATACTGAGATAATATATCATCACCGATGGTCACATATACTGAGATAATATGTCTTCACCTATGGTCACACACACTGAGATAATTAATCATCACCGATGGCCACACACACTGAGATAATATATCATCACCGATGGCCACACAAACTGAGAAAAAATATCATCACCGATGGCCGCACATACTGACATAATATATCATCACCGATTGTCACACAAACTGAGATAATACATTATCACCGATGGCCACACATACTGAGATAATATATCACCACCGATGGTCACACATACTGAGATAATATGTCATCACCGATGGTCACACACACCGAGATAATATATCATCACCGTTGGCCACACACACTGAAATAATTAATCATCACCGATGGCCACACACACTGAGATAATATATCATCACCGATGGCCACACATGCCAAGATACTATATCATCACCAGTTATCACACATACTGAGATAATATATCATCACCGATGGCCATACATACTGACATAATATATCATCACCGATGGCCGCACATACTGAGATAATATATCATCTCCGATGGTCACACACACTGAGATAATATGTCATCACCAATGGTCACCCATACTGAGATAATATATCATCAACGATTCTCACACATACTGAGATAATATATCATCACCGATGCCCACACATACTGAGATAATATACCATCACCGATTGTCACACATACTGAGATAATATGTCATCACCGATGGTCACACATACTGGGATAATACATTATCACCGTTGGCCACACATACTGAGATAATATATCATCACCGATGGACACACATACGGAGATAATATATCATCACCGATGGTCACACACACTGAGATAATTAATCATCACCGATGGCCACACACACTGAGATAATATGTCATCACCGATGGACACACACTGAGATAATTATTCATCACTGATGGCCACACACACTGAGATAATATATCATCACCTATGGCTACACATGCCAAGATACTATATCATCACCAGTTATCACACATACTGAGATAATATATCATCACCAATGGCAACACATACTGAGATAATATATCATCACCGATGGCCACACATACTGACATAATATATCATCACCGATTGTCTCACATACTGAGATAATATGTCATCACCAATGGTCACACATACTGAGATAATATATCATCAACGATTCTCACACATACTGAGATAATATATCATCACCGATGCCCACACATACTGAGATAATATACCATCACCGATTGTCACACATACTGAGATAATATGTCATCACCGATGGTCACACATACTGGGATAATACATTATCACCGATGGCCACACATACTGAGATAATATATCATCACCGATGGCCACACACAATGAGATAATATATCATCACCAGTGGTCACACACACTGAGATAATATATCATCACCGATGGTCACACACACTGAAATAATGAATCATCACCGATGGCCACACATACTGACATAATATATCATCACTGATGGCCACACTCACTGAGTTAATATATCATCAACGATGGCCACACACACTAAGATAATATAGCATCACCGATGGCCACAAACTCTGAGATAATATATCATCACCGATGGTCACACATACTGAAATAATATATCATCACCGATGGCCACATATACTGACATAATATATCATCACCGATAGCCACAAACACTGAGATAATATATCATCACCAATGGTCACACACACTGAGATAATATATCATCACCGATGGTGACACATTCTGAGATAATATATCATCCCCGATGGCCACACACACTGAGATAATATATCATCACCGATGGCCACACATACTGAGATAATATATCATCACCGATGGCCAAACACACTGAGATAATATATCATCACCAATGGTCACACACACTGAGATAATATAATATCACCGATGGCCACACACACTGAGATAATATATCATCACCGATGGTGACACATTCTGAGATAATATATCATCACCGATGGCCACACACACTGAGATAATATATCATCACCGATGGCAACACACACTGAGATAATATATCATCCCCGATGGCCACACACACTGAGATAATATATCATCCCCGATGGCCACACACATTGAGATAGTATATCATCCCCGATGCCCACACATACTGAGATAATATATCATCACCGATGGACACACATACGGAGATAATATATCATCACCGATGGTCACACACGCTGAGATAATTAATCATCACCGATGGCCACACACACTGAGATAATATGTCATCACCGCTGGCCACACACACTGAGATAATTATTTATCACTGATGGCCACACACACTGAGATAATATATCATCACCTATGGCCACACATGCCAAGATACTATATCCTCACCAGTTATCACACATACTGAGAAAATATATCATCACCGATGGCCATACATACTGAGATAATATATCATCACCGATGGCCACACATGCCAAGATACTATAACATCACCAGTTAACTTATCACACATACTGAGATAATATATCATCACCGATGGCCATACATACTGAGATAATATATCATCACCGATGGCCACACATACTGAGATAATATATCATCACCGATGGCCACACATGCCAAGATACTATATCCTCACACGTTATCACACATACTGAGAAAATATATCATCACCGATGGCCATACATACTGAGATAATATATCATCACCGATGGCCGCACATACTGAGATAATATATCATCACCGATGGTCACACATACTGAGATAATATGTCATCACCGATGGTCACACATACTGAGATAATATATCATCACCGATGGCCACACATACTGACATAATATATCATCAACGATTGTCACACATACTGAGATAATACATTATCACCGATGGCCACACATACTGAGATAATATATCATCACCGATGGCCACACACACTGAGATAATTAATCATCACCGATGGCCACACACACTGAGGTAATATATCATCACCGATGGTCACACATACTGAGATAATATATCAACACCGATGGCCACACATACTGACATAATATATCATCACCGATGGCCACACATACAAACATAATATATCATCACCGATGGCCACACATACTGACATAATATATCATCACCGATGGCCACACACAATCAGATAATATATCATCACCAATGGTCACACACACTGAGATAATATATCATCACCGATGGTCACACATACTGAGATAATATATCATCACCGATGGCCACACACACTAAGATAATATATCATCCCCGATGGCCACACACATTGAGATAGTATATCATCCCCGATGCCCACACATACTGAGATAATATGTCATCACCGATGGACACACATACTGAGATAATATATCATCACCGATGGTCACACATACTGAGATAATATATCAACACCGATTGTCACACATACTGAGATAATACATTATCACTGATGTCCACACATACTGAGATAATATATCGTCACCGATGGTCAAACATACTGAGATAATATGTCTTTACCTATGGTCACACACACTGAGATAATTAATCATCACCGATGGCCACACATACTGACCTAATATATCATCAACGATTGTCACACATACTGATATAATACATTATCACCGATGACCACACACACTGAGTTAATTAATCATCACCGATGGCCACACACACTGAGGTAATATATCATCACCGATGGTCACACATACTGATATAATATATCATCACCGATGGCCACACATACTAACATAATATATCATCACCGATGGCCACACATACTGACATAATATATCATCACCGATGGCCACACACAATCAGATAATATATCATCACCAATGGTCACACACACTGAGATAATATATCATCACTGATGGCCACACATACTGAGATAATATATCATCACCGATGGCCACACATACTGAGATAATATATCATCACCGATGGCCGCACATACTGACATAATATATCATCACCGATTGTCACACAAACTGAGATAATACATTATCACCGATGGCCACACATACTGAGATAATATATCACCACCGATGGTCACACATACTGAGATAATATGTCATCACCGATGGTCACACATACTGACATAATATATCATCACCGATGGCCACACATACTGAGATAATATATCATCACCGATGCCCACACATACTGAGATAATATATCATCACCGATTGTCACACATACTAAGATAATATGTCTTCACCGATTGTCACACATACTGAGATAATACATTATCACCGATGGCCACACATACTGAGATAATATATCATCACCGATGGTCACATATACTGAGATAATATGTCTTCACCTATGGTCACACACACTGAGATAATTAATCATCACCGATGGCCACACACACACTGAGATAATATATCATCACCGATGGCCACACAAACTGAGAAAAAATATCATCACCGATGGCCGCACATACTGACATAATATATCATCACCGATTGTCACACAAACTGAGATAATACATTATCACCGATGGCCACACATACTGAGATAATATATCACCACCGATGGTCACACATACTGAGATAATATGTCATCACCGATGGTCACACACACCGAGATAATATATCATCACCGTTGGCCACACACACTGAAATAATTAATCATCACCGATGGCCACACACACTGAGATAATATATCATCACCGAGGCCACACATGCCAAGATACTATATCATCACCAGTTATCACACATACTGAGATAATATATCATCACCGATGGCCATACATACTGACATAATATATCATCACCGATGGCCGCACATACTGAGATAATATATCATCTCCGATGGTCACACACACTGAGATAATATGTCATCACCAATGGTCACACATACTGAGATAATATATCATCAACGATTCTCACACATACTGAGATAATATATCATCACCGATGCCCACACATACTGAGATAATATACCATCACCGATTGTCACACATACTGAGATAATATGTCATCACCGATGGTCACACATACTGAGATAATATATCATCAACGATTCTCACACATACTGAGATAATATATCATCACCGATGCCCACACATACTGAGATAATATACCATCACCGATTGTCACACATACTGAGATAATATGTCATCACCGATGGTCACACATACTGGGATAATACATTATCACCGTTGGCCACACATACTGAGATAATATATCATCACCGATGGACACACATACGGAGATAATATATCATCACCGATGGTCACACACACTGAGATAATTAATCATCACCGATGGCCACACACACTGAGATAATATGTCATCACCGATGGCCACACACACTGAGATAATTATTCATCACTGATGGCCACACACACTGAGATAATATATCATCACCTATGGCTACACATGCCAAGATACTATATCATCACCAGTTATCACACATACTGAGATAATATATCATCACCAATGGCCACACATACTGAGATAATATATCATCACCGATGGCCACACATACTGACATAATATATCATCACCGATGGCCTCACACAATGAGATAATATATCATCACCAATGGTCACACACACTGAGATAATATATCATCACCGATGGTCACACATACTGAGATAATATATCATCACCGATAGCCACACACACTGAGATAATATATCATCACTGATGGCCACACACACTGAGATAATATATCATCACCGATGGCCACACACACTGAGATAATATATCATCACCGATGGCCACACACACTGAGATAATATAGCATCACCGATGGACACACACACTGAGATAATATAGCATCACCGATGGCCACACACATTGAGATAGTATATTATCCCCGATGCCCACACATACTGAGATAATATATCATCACCGATGGACACACATACTGAGATAATATATCATCACCGATTGTCACACATACTGAGATAAATATCATCACCTATGGCTACACATGCCAAGATACTATATCATCACCAGTTATCACACATACTGAGATAATATATCATCACCAATGGCCACACATACTGAGATAATATATCATCACCGATGGCAACACATACTGAGATAATATATCATCACCGATGGCCACACATACTGAGATAATATATCATCACCGATGGCCGCACATACTGAGATAATATATCATCACCGATGATCACACATACTGAGATAATATGTCTTAACCGATGGTCACACACACTGAGATAATATATCATCACTAGAGATGAGCGGGTTCGGTTTCTTTGAATCCGAACCCGCACGAACTTCACTTTTTTTTCACGGGTCCGAGCGACTCGGATCTTCCCGCCTTGCTCGGTTAACCCGAGCGCGCCCGAACGTCATCATGACTCTGTCGGATTCTCGCGAGACTCGGATTCTATATAAGGAGCCGCGCGTCGCCGCCATTTTCACACGTGCATTGAGATTGATAGGGAGAGGACGTGGCTGGCGTCCTCTCCATTTAGATTAGATTTAGAAGAGAGAGAGAGAGAGAGAGATTGCTGTGATACTGTAGATTAGAAGAGAGTGCAGACAGAGTTTAGTGACTGACGACCACAGTGACCAGTGACCACCAGAGACAGTGCAGTTGAACTTGTTTGTTTTATTTAATAATATATCCGTTCTCTGCCTGAAAAAAACGATACACAGTCACACAGTGACTCAGTCTGTGTGCACTGCTCAGCCCAGTGTGCTGCACATCAATGTATTGTATTTGTATAAAGCTTATAATAATTGTGGGGGAGACTGGGGAGCACTGCAGGTTGTTGTTATAGCAGGAGCCAGGAGTACAATTGATAATATTATATTAAAATTAAACAGTGCACACTTTTGCTGCAGGAGTGCCACTGCCAGTGTGACTAGTGGTGACCAGTGCCTGACCACCAGTATATTAGTAGTATTGTATACTATCTCTTTATCAACCAGTCTATATTAGCAGCAGACACAGTACAGTGCGGTAGTTCACGGCTGTGGCTACCTCTGTGTCGGCACTCGGCAGGCAGTCCGTCCATCCATAATTGTATTATATACCACCTAACCGTGGTTTTTTTTTTCTTTCTTTATACCGTCGTCATAGTCATACTAGTTGTTACGAGTATACTACTATCTCTTTATCAACCAGTGTACAGTGCGGTAGTTCACGGCTGTGGCTACCTCTGTGTCGGCACTCGGCAGGCAGTCCGTCCATCCATAATTGTATTATAATATATACCACCTAACCGTGGTTTTTTTTTCATTCTTTATACCGTCGTCATACTAGTTGTTACGAGTATACTACTATCTCTTTATCAACCAGTGTACAGTGCGGTAGTTCACGGCTGTGGCTACCTCTGTGTCGGAACTCGGCAGGCAGTCCGTCCATCCATAATTGTATTATAATATATACCACCTAACCGTGGTTTTTTTTTCATTCTTTATACCGTCGTCATACTAGTTGTTACGAGTATACTACTATCTCTTTATCAACCAGTGTACAGTGCGGTAGTTCACGGCTGTGGCTACCTCTGTGTCGGAACTCGGCAGGCAGTCCGTCCATCCATAATTGTATTATAATATATACCACCTAACCGTGGTTTTTTTTTCATTCTTTATACCGTCGTCATACTAGTTGTTACGAGTATACTACTATCTCTTTATCAACCAGTGTACAGTGCGGTAGTTCACGGCTGTGGCTACCTCTGTGTCGGCACTCGGCAGGCAGTCCGTCCATCCATAATTGTATTATAATATATACCACCTAACCGTGGTTTTTTTTTCATTCTTTATACCGTCGTCATACTAGTTGTTACGAGTATACTACTATCTCTTTATCAACCAGTGTACAGTGCGGTAGTTCACGGCTGTGGCTACCTCTGTGTCGGCACTCGGCAGGCAGTCCGTCCATCCATAATTGTATTATAATATATACCACCTAACCGTGGTTTTTTTTTCATTCTTTATACCGTCGTCATACTAGTTGTTACGAGTATACTACTATCTCTTTATCAACCAGTGTACAGTGCGGTAGTTCACGGCTGTGGCTACCTCTGTGTCGGCACTCGGCAGGCAGTCCGTCCATCCATAATTGTATTATATACCACCTAACCGTGGTTTTTTTATACCACCTAATAGAGATGAGCGCCTGAAATTTTTCGGGTTTTGTGTTTTGGTTTTGGGTTCGGTTCCGCGGCCGTGTTTTGGGTTCGACCGCGTTTTGGCAAAACCTCACCGAATTTTTTTTGTCGGATTCGGGTGTGTTTTGGATTCGGGTGTTTTTTTCAAAAAACCCTAAAAAACAGCTTAAATCATAGAATTTGGGGGTAATTTTGATCCCAAAGTATTATTAACCTCAAAAAACATAATTTACACTCATTTTCAGCCTATTCTGAACACATCACACCTCACAATATTATTTTTAGTCCTAAAATTTGCACCGAGGTCGCTGTGTGAGTAAGATAAGCGACCCTAGTGGCCGACACAAACACCGGGCCCATCTAGGAGTGGCACTGCAGTGTCACGCAGGATGGCCCTTCCAAAAAACCCTCCCCAAACAGCACATGACGCAAAGAAAAAAAGAGGCGCAATGAGGTAGCTGACTGTGTGAGTAAGATTAGCGACCCTAGTGGCCGACACAAACACCGGGCACATCTAGGAGTGGCACTGCAGTGTCACGCAGGATGTCCCTTCCAAAAAACCCTCCCCAAACAGCACATGACGCAAAGAAAAAAAGAGGCGCAATGAGGTAGCTGACTGTGTGAGTAAGATTAGCGACCCTAGTGGCCGACACAAACACCGGGCCCATCTAGGAGTGGCACTGCAGTGTCACGCAGGATGTCCCTTCCAAAAAACCCTCCCCAATCAGCACATGATGCAAAGAAAAAGAAAAGAAAAAAGAGGTGCAAGATGGAATTATCCTTGGGCCCTCCCACCCACCCTTATGTTGTATAAACAAAACAGGACATGCACACTTTAACCAACCCATCATTTCAGTGACAGGGTCTGCCACACGACTGTGACTGATATGACGGGTTGGTTTGGACCCCCCCCCAAAAAAGAAGCAATTAATCTCTCCTTGCACAAACTGGCTCTACAGAGGCAAGATGTCCACCTCATCTTCACCCTCCGATATATCACCGTGTACATCCCCCTCCTCACAGATTATCAATTCGTCCCCACTGGAATCCACCATCTCAGCTCCCTGTGTACTTTGTGGAGGCAATTGCTGCTGGTCAATGTCTCCGCGGAGGAATTGATTATAATTCATTTTAATGAACATCATCTTCTCCACATTTTCTGGATGTAACCTCGTACGCCGATTGCTGACAAGGTGAGCGGCGGCACTAAACACTCTTTCGGAGTACACACTTGTGGGAGGGCAACTTAGGTAGAATAAAGCCAGTTTGTGCAAGGGCCTCCAAATTGCCTCTTTTTCCTGCCAGTATAAGTACGGACTGTGTGACGTGCCTACTTGGATGCGGTCACTCATATAATCCTCCACCATTCTATCAATGTTGAGAGAATCATATGCAGTGACAGTAGACGACATGTCCGTAATCGTTGTCAGGTCCTTCAGTCCGGACCAGATGTCAGCATCAGCAGTCGCTCCAGACTGCCCTGCATCACCGCCAGCGGGTGGGCTCGGAATTCTGAGCCTTTTCCTCGCACCCCCAGTTGCGGGAGAATGTGAAGGAGGAGATGTTGACAGGTCGCGTTCCGCTTGACTTGACAATTTTGTCACCAGCAGGTCTTTCAACCCCAGCAGACCTGTGTCTGCCGGAAAGAGAGATCCAAGGTAGGCTTTAAATCTAGGATCGAGCACGGTGGCCAAAATGTAGTGCTCTGATTTCAACAGATTGACCACCCGTGAATCCTTGTTAAGCGAATTAAGGGCTGCATCCACAAGTCCCACATGCCTAGCGGAATCGCTCCGTGTTAGCTCCTTCTTCAATGCCTCCAGCTTCTTCTGCAAAAGCCTGATGAGGGGAATGACCTGACTCAGGCTGGCAGTGTCTGAACTGACTTCACGTGTGGCAAGTTCAAAGGGCATCAGAACCTTGCACAACGTTGAAATCATTCTCCACTGCACTTGAGACAGGTGCATTCCATCTCCTATATCGTGCTCAATTGTATAGGCTTGAATGGCCTTTTGCTGCTCCTCCAACCTCTGAAGCATATAGAGGGTTGAATTCCACCTCGTTACCACTTCTTGCTTCAGATGATGGCAGGGCAGGTTCAGTAGTTTTTGGTGGTGCTCCAGTCTTCTGTACGTGGTGCCTGTACGCCGAAAGTGTCCCGCAATTTTTCTGGCCACCGACAGCATCTCTTGCACGCCCCTGTCGTTTTTTAAAAAATTCTGCACCACCAAATTCAAGGTATGTGCAAAACATGGGACGTGCTGGAATTTGCCCATATTTAATGCACACACAATATTGCTGGCGTTGTCCGATGCCACAAATCCACAGGAGAGTCCAATTGGGGTAAGCCATTCCGCGATGATCTTCCTCAGTTGCCGTAAGAGGTTTTCAGCTGTGTGCGTATTCTGGAAAGCGGTGATACAAAGCGTAGCCTGCCTAGGAAAGAGTTGGCGTTTGCGAGATGCTGCTACTGGTGCCGCCGCTGCTGTTCTTGCGGCGGGAGTCCATACATCTACCCAGTGGGCTGTCACAGTCATATAGTCCTGACCCTGCCCTGCTCCACTTGTCCACATGTCCGTGGTTAAGTGGACATTGGGTACAACTGCATTTTTTAGGACACTGGTGAGTCTTTTTCTGACGTCCGTGTACATTCTCGGTATCGCCTGCCTAGAGAAGTGGAACCTAGATGGTATTTGGTAACGGGGGCACACTGCCTCAATAAATTGTCTAGTTCCCTGTGAACTAACGGCGGATACCGGACGCACGTCTAACACCAACATAGTTGTCAAGGACTCAGTTATCCGCTTTGCAGTAGGATGACTGCTGTGATATTTCATCTTCCTCGCAAAGGACTGTTGAACAGTCAATTGCTTACTGGAAGTAGTACAAGTGGGCTTACGACTTCCCCTCTGGGATGACCATCGACTCCCAGCGGCAACAACAGCAGCGCCAGCAGCAGTAGGCGTTACACGCAAGGATGCATCGGAGGAATCCCAGGCAGGAAAGGACTCGTCAGACTTGCCAGTGACATGGCCTGCAGGACTATTGGCATTCCTGGGGAAGGAGGAAATTGACACTGAGGGAGTTGGTGGGGTGGTTTGCGTGAGCTTGGTTACAAGAGGAAGGGATTTACTGGTCAGTGGACTGCTTCCGCTGTCACCCAAAGTTTTTGAACTTGTCACTGACTTATTATGAATGCGCTGCAGGTGACGTATAAGGGAGGATGTTCCGAGGTGGTTAACGTCCTTACCCCTACTTATTACAGCTTGACAAAGGGAACACACGGCTTGACACCTGTTGTCCGCATTTCTGGTGAAATACCTCCACACCGAAGAGCTGATTTTTTTGGTATTTTCACCTGGCATGTCAACGGCCATATTCCTCCCACGGACAACAGGTGTCTCCCCGGGTGCCTGACTTAAACAAACCACCTCACCATCAGAATCCTCCTGGTCAATTTCCTCCCCAGCGCCAGCAACACCCATATCCTCCTCATCCTGGTGTACTTCAACACTGACATCTTCAATCTGACTATCAGGAACTGGACTGCGGGTGCTCCTTCCAGCACTTGCAGGGGGCATGCAAATAGTGGAAGGCGCATGCTCTTCACGTCCAGTGTTGGGAAGGTCAGGCATCGCAAACGACACAATTGGACTCTCCTTGTGGATTTGGGATTTCAAAGAACGCACAGTTCTTTGCGGTGCTTTTGCCAGCTTGAGTCTTTTCAGTTTTCTAGCGAGAGGCTGAGTGCTTCCATCCTCATGTGAAGCTGAACCACTAGCCATGAACATAGGCCAGGGCCTCAGCCGTTCCTTGCCACTCCGTGTGGTAAATGGCATATTGGCAAGTTTACGCTTCTCCTCCGACAATTTTATTTTAGGTTTTGGAGTCCTTTTTTTTCTGATATTTGGTGTTTTGGATTTGACATGCTCTGTACTATGACATTGGGCATCGGCCTTGGCAGACGACGTTGCTGGCATTTCATCGTCTCGGCCATGACTAGTGGCAGCAGCTTCAGCACGAGGTGGAAGTGGATCTTGATCTTTCCCTAATTTTGGAACCTCAACTTTTTTGTTCTCCATATTTTATAGGCAGAACTAAAAGGCACCTCAGGTAAACAATGGAGATGGATGGATTGGATACTAGTATACAATTATGGACGGACTGCCACGGTTAGGTGGTATAAAAAAACCACGGTTAGGTGGTATATATTATAATAATAATACAATTATGGATGGACGGACTGCCTGCCGACTGCCGACACAGAGGTAGCCACAGCCGTGAACTACCGCACTGTACACTGGTTGATAAAGAGATAGTAGCATACTCGTAACAATTAGGATGACACTATGACGGTATAAAGAATGAAAAAAAAACCACGGTTAGGTGGTAGGTATATAATAATAAATAATACAATTCTGGTCGGACGGACTGCCTGCCGTGTGCCGACACAGAGGTAGCCACAGCCGTGAACTACCGCACTGTACACTGGTTGATAAAGAGATAGTAGTATACTCGTAACAATTAGGATGACACTATGACGGTATAAAGAATGAAAAAAAAAACCACGGTTAGGTGGTAGGTATATAATAATAAATAATACAATTCTGGTCGGACGGACTGCCTGCCGTGTGCCGACACAGAGGTAGCCACAGCCGTGAACTACCGCACTGTACACTGGTTGATAAAGAGATAGTAGTATACTCGTAACAATTAGGATGACACTATGACGGTATAAAGAATGAAAAAAAAAACCACGGTTAGGTGGTAGGTATATAATAATAAATAATACAATTCTGGTCGGACGGACTGCCTGCCGTGTGCCGACACAGAGGTAGCCACAGCCGTGAACTACCGCACTGTACACTGGTTGATAAAGAGATAGTAGTATACTCGTAACAATTAGGATGACACTATGACGGTATAAAGAATGAAAAAAAAAACCACGGTTAGGTGGTAGGTATATAATAATAAATAATACAATTCTGGTCGGACGGACTGCCTGCCGTGTGCCGACACAGAGGTAGCCACAGCCGTGAACTACCGCACTGTACACTGGTTGATAAAGAGATAGTAGTATACTCGTAACAATTAGGATGACACTATGACGGTATAAAGAATGAAAAAAAAACCACGGTTAGGTGGTAGGTATATAATAATAAATAATACAATTCTGGTCGGACGGACTGCCTGCCGTGTGCCGACACAGAGGTAGCCACAGCCGTGAACTACCGCACTGTACACTGGTTGATAAAGAGATAGTAGTATACTCGTAACAATTAGGATGACACTATGACGGTATAAAGAATGAAAAAAAAACCACGGTTAGGTGGTAGGTATATAATAATAAATAATACAATTCTGGTCGGACGGACTGCCTGCCGTGTGCCGACACAGAGGTAGCCACAGCCGTGAACTACCGCACTGTACACTGGTTGATAAAGAGATAGTAGTATACTCGTAACAATTAGGATGACACTATGACGGTATAAAGAATGAAAAAAAAAACCACGGTTAGGTGGTAGGTATATAATAATAAATAATACAATTCTGGTCGGACGGACTGCCTGCCGTGTGCCGACACAGAGGTAGCCACAGCCGTGAACTACCGCACTGTACACTGGTTGATAAAGAGATAGTAGTATACTCGTAACAATTAGGATGACACTATGACGGTATAAAGAATGAAAAAAAAAACCACGGTTAGGTGGTAGGTATATAATAATAAATAATACAATTCTGGTCGGACGGACTGCCTGCCGTGTGCCGACACAGAGGTAGCCACAGCCGTGAACTACCGCACTGTACACTGGTTGATAAAGAGATAGTAGTATACTCGTAACAATTAGGATGACACTATGACGGTATAAAGAATGAAAAAAAAACCACGGTTAGGTGGTAGGTATATAATAATAAATAATACAATTCTGGTCGGACGGACTGCCTGCCGTGTGCCGACACAGAGGTAGCCACAGCCGTGAACTACCGCACTGTACTGTGTCTGCTGCTAATATAGACTGGTTGATATTTAAAGAGATATTAGTAGTATACAACAATACTATACTGGTGGTCAGGCACTGGTCACCACTCCTGCAGCAAAAGTGTGCACTGTTAATTAATATAATTGTACTCCTGGCTCCTGCTAACAACCTGCAGTGCTCCCCAGTCTCCCCCACAATTAATTATAAGCTTTTAATTTATACATTGATGACTGTGCAGCACACTGGGCTGAGCTGAGTGCACACAGACTGAGTCACACTGTGTGACTGACTGTGCTGTGTATCGTTTTTTTTTTCAGGCAGAGAACGGATATAGCAGAGAGAAGTGAACGGATATATTATATTAAATAAAAGTTAACTAGCAACTGCACTGGTCACTGACTGTGGTAAACTAACTCTGTCTGCGACTCTGCACAATCTCTCTCTCTCTATCTAATCTATCTCTATTCTAATGGAGAGGACGCCAGACACGTCCTCTCCCTATCAATCTCAATGCACGAGTGAAAATGGCGGCGACGCGCGGCTCCTTATATAGAATCCGAGTCTCGCGATAGAATCCGAGCCTCGCGAGAATCCGACAGCGTCATGATGACGTTCGGGCGCGCTCGGGTTAACCGAGCAAGGCGGGAAGATCCGAGTCGCTCGGACCCGTGAAAAAAAACATGAAGTTCGGGCGGGTTCGGATTCCGAGGAACCGAACCCGCTCATCTCTACCACCTAACCGTGGCAGTCCGTCCATAATTGTATACTAGTATCCAATCCATCCATCTCCATTGTTTACCTGAGGTGCCTTTTAGTTCTGCCTATAAAATATGGAGAACAAAAAAGTTGAGGTTCCAAAATTAGGGAAAGATGAAGATCCACTTCCACCTCGTGCTGAAGCTGCTGCCACTAGTCATGGCCGAGACGATGAAATGCCAGCAACGTCGTCTGCCAAGGCCGATGCCCAATGTCATAGTACAGAGCATGTCAAATCCAAAACACCAAATATCAGAAAAAAAAGGACTCCAAAACCTAAAATAAAATTGTCGGAGGAGAAGCGTAAACTTGCCAATATGCCATTTACCACACGGAGTGGCAAGGAACGGCTGAGGCCCTGGCCTATGTTCATGGCTAGTGGTTCAGCTTCACATGAGGATGGAAGCACTCAGCCTCTCGCTAGAAAAATGAAATGACTCAAGCTGGCAAAAGCACAGCAAAGAACTGTGCGTTCTTCGAAATCCCAAATCCACAAGGAGAGTCCAATTGTGTCGGTTGCGATGCCTGACCTTCCCAACACTGGACGTGAAGAGCATGCGCCTTCCACCATTTGCACGCCCCCTGCAAGTGCTGGAAGGAGCACCCGCAGTCCAGTTCCTGATAGTGAGATTGAAGATGTCAGTGTTGAAGTCCACCAGGATGAGGAGGATATGGGTGTTGCTGGCGCTGGGGAGGAAATTGACCAGGAGGATTCTGATGGTGAGGTGGTTTGTTTAAGTCAGGCACCCGGGGAGACACCTGTTGTCCGTGGGAGGAATATGGCCGTTGACATGCCAGGTGAAAATACCAAAAAAATCAGCTCTTCGGTGTGGAGGTATTTCACCAGAAATGCGGACAACAGGTGTCAAGCCGTGTGTTCCCTTTGTCAAGCTGTAATAAGTAGGGGTAAGGACGTTAACCACCTCGGAACATCCTCCCTTATACGTCACCTGCAGCGCATTCATAATAAGTCAGTGACAAGTTCAAAAACTTTGGGTGACAGCGGAAGCAGTCCACTGACCAGTAAATCCCTTCCTCTTGTAACCAAGCTCACGCAAACCACCCCACCAACTCCCTCAGTGTCAATTTCCTCCTTCCCCAGGAATGCCAATAGTCCTGCAGGCCATGTCACTGGCAATTCTGACGATTCCTCTCCTGCCTGGGATTCCTCCGATGCATCCTTGCGTGTAACGCCTACTGCTGCTGGCGCTGCTGTTGTTGCTGCTGGGAGTCGATGGTCATCCCAGAGGGGAAGTCGTAAGACCACTTTTACTACTTCCACCAAGCAATTGACTGTCCAACAGTCATTTGCGAGGAAGATTAAATATCACAGCAGTCATCCTACTGCAAAGCGGATAACTGAGGCCTTGACATCCTGGGTGGTGAGAAACGTGGTTCCGGTATCCATCATTACTGCAGAGCCAACTAGAGACTTGTTGGAGGTACTGTGTCCCCGGTACCAAATACCATCTAGGTTCCATTTCTCTAGGCAGGCGATACCGAAAATGTACACAGACCTCAGAAAAAGAGTCACCAGTGTCCTAAAAAATGCAGCTGTACCCAATGTCCACTTAACCACGGACATGTGGACAAGTGGAGCAGGGCAGGGTCAGGACTATATGACTGTGACAGCCCACTGGGTAGATGTATGGACTCCCGCCGCAAGAACAGCAGCGGCGGCACCAGTAGCAGCATCTCGCAAACGCCAACTCGTTCCTAGGCAGGCTACGCTTTGTATCACCGGTTTCCAGAATACGCACACAGCTGAAAACCTCTTACGGCAACTGAGGAAGATCATCGCGGAATGGCTTACCCCAATTGGACTCTCCTGTGGATTTGTGGCATCGGACAACGCCAGCAATATTGTGCGTGCATTACATCTGGGCAAATTCCAGCACGTCCCATGTTTTGCACATACCTTGAATTTGGTGGTGCAGAATTTTTTAAAAAACGACAGGGGCGTGCAAGAGATGCTGGCGGTGGGCAGAAAAATTGCGGGACACTTTCGGCGTACAGAAGACTGGAGCACCACCAAAAACGCCTGAACCTGCCCTGCCATCATCTGAAGCAGGAGGTGGTAACGAGGTGGAATTCAACCCTCTATATGCTTCAGAGGTTGGAGGAGCAGCAAAAGGCCATTCAAGCCTATACAACTGACCACGATATAGGAGGTGGAATGCACCTGTCTCAAGCGCAGTGGAGAATGATTTCAACGTTGTGCAAGGTTCTGCAACCTTTTGAACTTGCCACACGTGAAGTCAGTTCAGACACTGCCAGCCTGAGTCAGGTCATTCCCCTCATCAGGCTTTTGCAGAAGAAGCTGGAGACATTGAAGGAGGAGCTAAGACAGAGCGATTCCGCTAGGCATGTGGGACTTGTGGATGGAGCCCTTAATTCGCTTAACAAGGATTCACGGGTGGTCAATCTGTTGAAATCAGAGCACTACATTTTGGCCACCGTGCTCGATCCTAGATTTAAAACCTACCTTGGATCTCTCTTTCCGGCGCACACAAGTCTGCTGGGTTTCAAAGACCTGCTGGTGAGAAAATTGTCAAGTCAAGCGGAACGCGACCTGTCAACATCTCCTCCTTCACATTCTCCCGCAACTGGGGGTGCGAGGAAAAGGCTCAGAATTCCGAGCCCACCCGCTGGCGGTGATGCAGGGCAGTCTGGAGCGACTGCTGATGCTGACATCTGGTCCGGACTGAAGGACCTGACAACCATTACGGACATGTCGTCTACTGTCACTGCATATGATTCTCTCACCATTGATAGAATGGTGGAGGATTATATGAGTGACCGCATCCAAGTAGGCACGTCACACAGTCCGTACTTATACTGGCAGGAAAAAGAGGCAATTTGAAGGCCCTTGCACAAACTGGCTTTATTCTACCTAAGTTGCCCTCCCACAAGTGTGTACTCCGAAAGAGTGTTTAGTGCCGCCGCTCACCTTGTCAGCAATCGGCGTACGAGGTTACATCCAGAAAATGTGGAGAAGATGATGTTCATTAAAATGAATTATAATCAATTCCTCCGCGGAGACATTGACCAGCAGCAATTGCCTCCACAAAGTACACAGGGAGCTGACATGGTGGATTCCAGTGGGGACGAATTGATAATCTGTGAGGAGGGGGATGTACACGGTGATATATCGGAGGATGATGATGAAGTGGACATCTTGCCTCTGTAGAGCCAGTTTGTGCAAGGAGAGATTAATTGCTTCTTTTTTGGTGGGGGTCCAAACCAACCCGTCATTTCAGTCACAGTCGTGTGGCAGACCCTGTCACTGAAATGATGGGTTGGTTAAAGTGTGCATGTCCTGTTTATACAACATAAGGGTGGGTGGGAGGGCCCAAGGACAATTCCATCTTGCACCTCTTTTTTCTTTTCTTTTTCTTTGCGTCATGTGCTGTTTGGGGAGGGTTTTTTGGAAGGGACATCCTGCGTGACACTGCAGTGCCACTCCTAGATGGGCCCGGTGTTTGTGTCGGCCACTAGGGTCGCTTATCTTTCTCACACAGTCAGCTACCTCATTGCGCCTCTTTTTTTCTTTGCGTCATGTGCTGTTTGGGGAGGGTTTTTTGGAAGGGCCATCCTGCGTGACACTGCAGTGCCACTCCTAGATGGGCCCGGTGTTTGTGTCGGCCACTAGGGTCGCTTATCTTTCTCACACAGTCAGCTACCTCATTGCGCCTCTTTTTTTCTTTGCGTCATGTGCTGTTTGGGGAGGGTTTTTTGGAAGGGACATCCTGCGTGACACTGCAGTGCCACTCCTAGATGGGCCCGGTGTTTGTGTCGGCCACTAGGGTCGCTAATCTTACTCACACAGCTACCTCATTGCGCCTCTTTTTTTCTTTGCGTCATGTGCTGTTTGGGGAGGGTTTTTTGGAAGGGACATCCTGCGTGACACTGCAGTGCCACTCCTAGATGGGCCCGGTATTTGTGTCGGCCACTAGGGTCGCTTATCTTTCTCACACAGTCAGCTACCTCATTGCGCCTCTTTTTTTCTTTGCGTCATGTGCTGTTTGGGGAGGGTTTTTTGGAAGGGACATCCTGCGTGACACTGCAGTGCCACTCCTAGATGGGCACGGTGTTTGTGTCGGCCACTAGGGTCGCTTATCTTACTCACACAGCGACCTCGGTGCAAATTTTAGGACTAAAAATAATATTGTGAGGTGTGATGTGTTCAGAATAGGCTGAAAATGAGTGTAAATTATGTTTTTTGAGGTTAATAATACTTTGGGATCAAAATGACCCCCAAATTCTATGATTTAAGCTGTTTTTTAGTGTTTTTTGAAAAAAATACCCGAATCCAAAACACACCCGAATCCGACAAAAAAAATTCGGTGAGGTTTTGCCAAAACGCGGTCGAACCCAAAACACGGCCGCGGAACCGAACCCAAAACCAAAACACAAAACCCGAAAAGTTTCAGGCGCTCATCACTAATCATCACCGATGGCCACACATACTGACATAATATATCATCACCGATTGTCTCACATACTGAGATAATATGTCATCACCAATGGTCACACATACTGAGATAATATATCATCAACGATTCTCACACATACTGAGATAATATATCATCACCGATGCCCACACATACTGAGATAATATACCATCACCGATTGTCACACATACTGAGATAATATGTCATCACCGATGGTCACACATACTGGGATAATACATTATCACCGATGGCCACACATACTGAGATAATATATCATCACCGATGGTCACACATACTGAGATAATATGTCATCACCGATGGTCACACACAACGAGATAATATATCATCACCGATGGCCACACACACTGAGATAATATATTATCACCGATGGCCACACACATTGAGATAATATATCATCACCGATGGCCACACATGCCAAGATACTATATCATCACCAGTTAACTTATCACACATACTGAGATAATATATCATCACCGATGGCCACACATACTGAGATAATATATCATCACCGATAGCCACACATGCCAAGATACTATATCCTCACCAGTTATCACACATACTGAGAAAATATATCATCACCGATGGCCATACATACTGAGCTAATATATCATCACAGATGGCCGCACATACTGAGATAATATATCATCACCGATGGTCACACATACTGAGATAATATGTCATCACCGATGGTCACACATACTGAGATAATATATCATCACCGATGGCCACACATACTGACATAATATATCATCAACGATTGTCACACATACTGAGATAATACATTATCACCGATGGCCACACATACTGAGATAATATATCATCACCGATGGCCACACACACTGAGATAATTAATCATCACCGATGGCCACAAACACTGAGGTAATATATCATCACCGATGGTCACACATACTGAGATAATATATCAACACCGATGGCCACACATACTGACATAATATATCATCACCGATGGCCACACATACTAACATAATATATCATCACCGATGGCCACACATACTGACATAATATATCATCACCGATGGCCACACACAATCAGATAATATATCATCACCAATGGTCACACACACTGAGATAATATATCATCACCGATGGTCACACATACTGAGATAATATATCATCACCGATGGCCACACACACTAAGATAATATATCATCCCCGATGGCCACACACATTGAGATAGTATATCATCCCCGATGCCCACACATACTGAGAAAATATGTCATCACCGATGGACACACATACTGAGATAATATATCATCACCGATGGTCACACATACTGAGATAATATATCAACACCGATTGTCACACATACTGAGATAATACATTATCACTGATGTCCACACATACTGAGATAATATATTGTCACCGATGGTCAAACATACTGAGATAATATGTCTTTACCTATGGTCACACACACTGAGATAATTAATCATCACCGATGGCCACACATACTGACCTAATATATCATCAACGATTGTCACACATACTGATATAATACATTATCACCGATGACCACACACACTGAGTTAATTAATCATCACCGATGGCCACACACACTGAGGTAATATATCATCACCGATGGTCACACATACTGATATAATATATCAACACCTATGGCCACACATACTGACATAATATATCATCACCGATGGCCACACATACTAACATAATATATCATCACCGATGGCCACACATACTGACATAATATATCATCACCGATGGCCACACACAATCAGATAATATATCATCACCAATGGTCACACACACTGAGATAATATATCATCACCGATGGTCACACATACTGACATAATATATCATCACCGATGGCCACACACACTGAGATAATATATCATCACTGATGGCCACACATACTGAGATAATATATCATCACCGATGGCCACACATACTGAGATAATATATCATCACCGATGGCCGCACATACTGACATAATATATCATCACCGATTGTCACACAAACTGAGATAATACATTATCACCGATGGCCACACATACTGAGATAATATATCACCACCGATGGTCACACATACTGAGATAATATGTCATCACCGATGGTCACACATACTGAGATAATATATCATCACCGATGCCCACACATACTGAGATAATATATCATCACCGATTGTCACACATACTGAGATAATATGTCTTCACCGATTGTCACACATACTGAGATAATACATTATCACCGATGGCCACACATACTGAGATAATATATCATCACCGATGGTCACATATACTGAGATAATATGTCTTCACCTATGGTCACACACACTGAGATAATTAATCATCACCGATGGCCACACACACTGAGATAATATATCATCACCGATGGCCACACAAACTGAGAAAAAATATCATCACCGATGGCCGCACATACTGAGATAATATATCATCACCGATTGTCACACAAACTGAGATACTACATTATCACCGATGGCCACACATACTGAGATAATATATCACCACCGATGGTCACACATACTGAGATAATATGTCATCACCGATGGTCACACACACCGAGATAATATATCATCACCGTTGGCCACACACACTGAAATAATTAATCATCACCGATGGCCACACACACTGAGATAATATATCATCACCGATGGCCACACATGCCAAGATACTATATCATCACCAGTTATCACACATACTGAGATAATATATCATCACCGATGGCCATACATACTGACATAATATATCATCACCGATGGCCGCACATACTGAGATAATATATCATCTCCGATGGTCACACACACTGAGATAATATGTCATCACCAATGGTCACACATACTGAGATAATATATCATCAACGATTCTCACACATACTGAGATAATATATCATCACCGATGCCCACACATACTGAGATAATATACCATCACCGATTGTCACACATACTGAGATAATATGTCATCACCGATGGTCACACATACTGGGATAATACATTATCACCGTTGGCCACACATACTGAGATAATATATCATCACCGATGGACACACATACGGAGATAATATATCATCACCGATGGTCATACACACTGAGATAATTAATCATCACCGATGGCCACACACACTGAGATAATATGTCATCACCGCTGGCCACACACACTGAGATAATTATTCATCACTGATGGCCACACACACTGAGATAATATATCATCACCTATGGCTACACATGCCAAGATACTATATCATCACCAGTTATCACACATACTGAGATAATATATCATCACCAATGGCCACACATACTGAGATAATATATCATCACCGATGGCCACACATACTGACATAATATATCATCACCGATGGCCTCACACAATGAGATAATATATCATCACCAATGGTCACACACACTGAGATAATATATCATCACCGATGGTCACACATACTGAGATAATATATCATCACCGATAGCCACACACACTGAGATAATATATCATCACTGATGGCCACACACACTGAGATAATATATCATCACCGATGGCCACACACACTGAGATAATATATCATCACCGATGGCCACACACACTGAGATAATATAGCATCACCGATGGACACACACACTGAGATAATATAGCAACACCGATGGCCACACACATTGAGATAGTATATCATCCCCGATGCCCACACATACTGAGATAATATATCATCACCGATGGACACACATACTGAGATAATATATCATCACCGATTGTCACACATACTGAGATAAATATCATCACCTATGGCTACACATGCCAAGATACTATATCATCACCAGTTATCACACATACTGAGATAATATATCATCACCAATGGCCACACATACTGAGATAATATATCATCACCGATGGCCACACATACTGAGATAATATATCATCACCGATGGCCACACATACTGAGATAATATATCATCACCGATGGCCGCACATACTGAGATAATATATCATCACCGATGGCCACACATACTGACATAATATATCATCACCGATTGTCTCACATACTGAGATAATATGTCATCACCAATGGTCACACATACTGAGATAATATATCATCAACGATTCTCACACATACTGAGATAATATATCATCACCGATGCCCACACATACTGAGATAATATACCATCACCGATTGTCACACATACTGAGATAATATGTCATATCCGATGGTCACACATACTGGGATAATACATTATCACCGATGGCCACACATACTGAGATAATATATCATCACCGATGGTCACACATACTGAGATAATATGTCATCACCGATGGTCACACACAACGAGATAATATATCATCACCGATGGCCACACACACTGAGATCATATATCATCACCGATGGCCACACACATTGAGATAATATATCATCACCGATGGCCACACATGCCAAGATACTATATCATCACCAGTTAACTTATCACACATACTGAGATAATATATCATCACCGATGGCCACACATACTGAGATAATATATCATCACCGATGGCCACACATGGCAAGATACTATATCCTCACCTGTTATCACACATACTGAGAAAATATATCATCACCGATGGCCATACATACTGAGATAATATATCATCACCGATGGCCGCACATACTGAGATAATATATCATCACCGATGGTCACACATACTGAGATAATATGTCATCACCGATGGTCACACATACTGAGATAATATATCATCACCGATGGCCACACATACTGACATAATATATCATCAACGATTGTCACACATACTGAGATAATACATTATCACCGATGGCCACACATACTGAGATAATATATCATCACCGATGGCCACACACACTAAGATAATTAATCATCACCGATGGCCACACACACTGAGGTAATATATCATCACCGATGGTCACACATACTGAGATAATATATCAACACCGATGGCCACACATACTGACATAATATATCATCACCGATGGCCACACATACTAACATAATATATCATCACCGATGGCCACACATACTGACATAATATATCATCACCGATGGCCACACACAATCAGATAATATATCATCACCAATGGTCACACACACTGAGATAATATATCATCACCGATGGTCACACATACTGAGATAATATATCATCACCGATGGCCACACACACTAAGATAATATATCATCCCCGATGGCCACACACATTGAGATAGTATATCATCCCCGATGCCCACACATACTGAGATAATATGTCATCACCGATGGACACACATACTGAGATAATATATCATCACCGATGGTCACACATACTGAGATAATATATCAACACCGATTGTCACACTTACTGAGATAATACATTATCACTGATGTCCACACATACTGAGATAATATATCGTCACCGATGGTCAAACATACTGAGATAATATGTCTTTACCTATGGTCACACACACTGAGATAATTAATCATCACCGATGGCCACACATACTGACCTAATATATCAGCAACGATTGTCACACATACTGATATAATACATTATCACCGATGACCACACACACTGAGTTAATTAATCATCACCGATGGCCACACACACTGAGGTAATATATCATCACCGATGGTCACACATACTGATATAATATATCAACACCTATGGCCACACATACTGACATAATATATCATCACCGATGGCCACACATTCTAACATAATATATCATCACCGATGGCCACACATACTGACATAATTTATCATCACCGATGGCCACACACAATCAGATAATATATCATCACCAATGGTCACACACACTGAGATAATATATCATCACCGATGGTCACACATACTGACATAATATATCATCACCGATGGCCACACACACTGAGATAATATATCATCACTGATGGCCACACATACTGAGATAATATATCATCACCGATGGCCACACATACTGAGATAATATATCATCACCGATGGCCGCACATACTGACATAATATATCATCACCGATTGTCACACAAACTGAGATAATACATTATCACCGATGGCCACACATACTGAGATAATATATCACAACCGATGGTCACACATACTGAGATAATATGTCATCACCGATGGTCACACATACTGACATAATATATCATCACCGATGGCCACACATACTGAGATAATATATCATCACCGATGCCCACACATACTGAGATAATATATCATCACCGATTGTCACACATACTGAGATAATATGACTTCACCGATTGTCACACATACTGAGATAATACATTATCACCGATGGCCACACATACTGAGATAATATATCATCACCGATGGTCACATATACTGAGATAATATGTCTTCACCTATGGTCACACACACTGAGATAATTAATCATCACCGATGGCCACACACACTGAGATAATATATCATCACCGATGGCCACACAAACGGAGAAAAAATATCATCACCGATGGCCGCACATACTGACATAATATATCATCACCGATTGTCACACAAACTGAGATAATACATTATCACCGATGGCCACACATACTGAGATAATATATCACCACCGATGGTCACACATACTGAGATAATATGTCATCACCGATGGTCACACACACCGAGATAATATATCATCACCGTTGGCCACACACACTGAAAAAATTAATCATCACCGATGGCCACACACACTGAGATAATATATCATCACCGATGGCCACACATGCCAAGATACTATATCATCACCAGTTATCACACATACTGAGATAATATATCATCACCGATGGCCATACATACTGACATAATATATCATCACCGATGGCCGCACATACTGAGATAATATATCATCTCCGATGGTCACACACACTGAGATAATATGTCATCACCAATGGTCACACATACTGAGATAATATATCATCAACGATTCTCACACATACTGAGATAATATATCATCACCGATGCCCACACATACTGAGATAATATACCATCACCGATTGTCACACATACTGAGATAATATGTCATCACCGATGGTCATACATACTGGGATAATACATTATCACAGTTGGCCACACATACTGAGATAATATATCATCACCGATGGACACACATACGGAGATAATATATCATCACCGATGGTCACACACACTGAGATAATTAATCATCACCGATGGCCACACACACTGAGATAATATGTCATCACCGATGGCCACACACACTGAGATAATTATTCATCACTGATGGCCACACACACTGAGATAATATATCATCACCTATGGCTACACATGCCAAGATACTATATCATCACCAGTTATCACACATACTGAGATAATATATCATCACCAATGGCCACACATACTGAGATAATATATCATCACCGATGGCCACACATACTGACATAATATATCATCACCGATGGCCTCACACAATGAGATAATATATCATCACCAATGGTCACACACACTGAGATAATATATCATCACCGATGGTCACACATACTGAGATAATATATCATCACCGATAGCCACACACACTGAGATAATATATCATCACCGATGGTCACACATACTGAGATAATATATCATCACCGATGGCCACACACACTGAGATAATATATCATCACCGATGGCCACACACACTGAGATAATATATCATCACCGATGGCCACACACACTGAGATAATATAGCATCACCGATGGCCACACACACTGAGATAATATAGCATCACCGATGGCCACACACATTGAGATAGTATATCATCCCCGATGCCCACACATACTGAGATAATATATCATCACCGATGGACACACATACTGAGATAATATATCATCACCGATTGTCACACATACTGAGATAAATATCATCACCTATGGCTACACATGCCAAGATACTATATCATCAACAGTTATCACACATACTGAGATAATATATCATCACCAATGGCCACACATACTGAGATAATATATCATCACCGATGGCCACACATACTGAGATAATATATCATCACCGATGGCCACACATACTGAGATAATATATCATCACCGATGGCCGCACATACTGAGATAATATATCATCACCGATGATCACACATACTGAGATAATATGTCTTAACCGATGGTCACACACACTGAGATAATATATCATCACCGATGGCCACACATACTGACATAATATATCATCACCGATTGTCTCACATACTGAGATAATATGTCATCACCAATGGTCACACATACTGAGATAATATATCATCAACGATTCTCACACATACTGAGATAATATATCATCACCGATGCCCACACATACTGAGATAATATACCATCACCGATTGTCACACATACTGAGATAATATGTCATCACCGATGGTCACACATACTGGGATAATACATTATCACCAATGGCCACACATACTGAGATAATATATCATCACCGATGGCCTCACACAATGAGATAATATATCATCACCAGTGGTCACACACACTGAGATAATATATCATCACCGATGGTCACACACACTGAAATAATGAATCATCACCGATGGCCACACATACTGACATAATATATCATCACTGATGGCCACACTCACTGAGTTAATATATCATCAACGATGGCCACACACACTAAGATAATATAGCATCACCGATGGCCACAAACTCTGAGATAATATATCATCACCGATGGTCACACATACTGAAATAATATATCATCACCGATGGCCACATATACTGACATAATATATCATCACCGATAGCCACACACACTGAGATAATATATCATCACCAATGGTCACACACACTGAGATAATATAATATCACCGATGGCCACACACACTGAGATAATATATCATCACCGATGGTGACACATTCTGAGATAATATATCATCCCCGATGGCCACACACACTGAGATAATATATCATCACCGATGGCCACACATACTGAGATAATATATCATCACCGATGGCCAAACACACTGAGATAATATATCATCACCAATGGTCACACACACTGAGATAATATAATATCACCGATGGCCACACACACTGAGATAATATATCATCACCGATGGTGACACATTCTGAGATAATATATCATCACCGATGGCCACACACACTGAGATAATATATCATCACCGATGGCAACACACACTGAGATAATATATCATCACCGATGGCCACACACACTGAGATAATATATCATCCCCGATGGCCACACACATTGAGATAGTATATCATCCCCGATGCCCACACATACTGAGATAATATATCATCACCGATGGACACACATACGGAGATAATATATCATCACCGATGGTCACACACGCTGAGATAATTAATCATCACCGATGGCCACACACACTGAGATAATATGTCATCACCGATGGCCACACACACTGAGATAATTATTTATCACTGATGGCCACACACACTGAGATAATATATCATCACCTATGGCTACACATGCCAAGATACTATATCATCACCAGTTATCACACATACTGAGATAATATATCATCCCCAATGACCACACATACTGAGATAATATATCATCACCGATGGCCACACATACTGACATAATATATCATCACCGATGGCCTCACACAATGAGATAATATATCATCACCAATGGTCACACACACTGAGATAATATATCATCACCGATGGTCACACATACTGAGATAATATATCATCACCGATGGCTACACACACTGAGATAATATAGCATCACCGATGGCCACACACACTGAGATAATATAGCATCACTGATGGCCACACACATTGAGATAGTATATCATCCCCGATGCCCACACATACTGAGATAATATATCATCACCGATGGACACACATACTGAGATAATATATCATCACCGATTGTCACACATACTGAGATAAATATCATCACCTATGGCTACACATGCCAAGATACTATATCATCACCAGTTATCACACATACTGAGATAATATATCATCACCAATGGCCACACATACTGAGATAATATATCATCACCGATGGCCACACATACTGAGATAATATATCATCACCGATGGCCGCACATACTGAGATAATATATCATCACCGATGATCACACATACTGAGATAATATGTCTTAACCGATGGTCACACACACTGAGATAATATATCATCACCGATGGCCACACATACTGACATAATATATCATCACCGATTGTCTCACATACTGAGATAATATGTCATCACCAATGGTCACACATACTGAGATAATATATCATCAACGATTCTCACACATACTGAGATAATATATTATCACCGATGCCCACACATACTGAGATAATATACCATCACCGATTGTCACACATACTGAGATAATATGTCATCACCTATGGTCACACATACTGGGATAATACATTATCACCGAGGGCCACACATACTGAGATAATATATCATCACCGATGGCCTCACACAATGAGATAATATATCATCACCAGTGGTCACACACACTGAGATAATATATCATCACCGATGGTCACACACACTGAAATAATGAATCATCACCGATGGCCACACATACTGACATAATATATCATCACTGATGGCCACACATACTGAGATAATATATCATCACCGATGGACACACATACGGAGATAATATATCATCACCGATGGTCACACACACTGAGATAATTAATCATCACCGATGGCCACACACACTGAGATAATATGTCATCACCGATGGCCACACACACTGAGATAATTATTCATCACTGATGGCCACACACACTGAGATAATATATCATCACCTATGGCTACACATGCCAAGATACTATATCATCACCAGTTATCACACATACTGAGATAATATATTATCACCAATGGCCACACATACTGAGATAATATATCATCACCGATGGCCACACATACTGACATAATATATCATCACCGATGGCCTCACACAACGAGATAATATATCATCACCAATGGTCACACACACTGAGATAATATAGCATCACAGATGGCCACACACACTGAGATAATATGGCATCACCGATGGCCACACACAGTGAGATAGTATATCATCCCCGATGCCCACACATACTGAGATAATATATCATCACCGATGGACACACATGCTGAGATAATATATCATCACCATGGTCACACATACTGAGATAATATATCATCACCGACTGTCACACATACTGAGATAATATATCATCACCTATGGCTACACATGCCAAGATACTATATCCTCACCAGTTATTACACATACTGAGATAATATATCATCACCAATGGCCACACATACTGAGATAATATATCATCACCGATGACCACACATACTGAGATAATATATCATCACCGATGGCCGCACATACTGAGATAATATATCATCACCGATGACCACACATACTGAGATAATATGTCTTAACCGATGGTCACACACACTGAGATAATATATCATCACCGATGGCCACACATACTGACATAATATATCATCACCGATTGTCACACATACTGAGATAATACATTATCACCGATGGCCACACATACTGAGATAATATATCATCACCGATGGCCACACACACTGAGATAATTAATCTTCACCGATGGCCACACACACTGAGATAATATATCATCACCGATGGCCACACATGCCAAGATACTATATCATCACCAGTTATCACACATACTGAGATAATATATCATCACAGATGGCCATACATACTGAGGTAATATATCATCACCGATGGCCACACATACTGAGATAATATATCATCACCGATGGCCACACATACTGAGATAATATATCATCACCGATGGCCGCACATACTGAGATAATATATCATCACCGATGGTCACAAATACTGAGATAATATGTCATCACCGATGGTCACACACAATGAGATAATATATCATCACCGATGGCCACACACACTGATATAATATATCATCACCGATGGCCACACATACTGAGATAATACATTATCACCGATGGCCACACATACTGAGATAATATATCATCACCGATGGCCACACACACTGAGATAATTAATCATCACCGATGGCCACACATGCCAAGATACTATATCATCACCAGTTATCACACATACTGAGATAATATATCATCACAGATGGCCATACATACTGAGATAATATATCATCACCGATGGCCACACATACTGAGATAATACATTATCACCGATGGCCACACATACTGAGATAATATATCATCACCGATGGCCACACACACTGAGATAATTAATCATCACCGATGGCCACACATGCCAAGATACTATATCATCACCAGTTATCACACATACTGAGATAATATATCATCACAGATGGCCATACATACTGAGATAATATATCATCACCGATGGCCACTCATACTGAGATAATATATCATCACCGATGGCCACACATACTGAGATAATATATCATCACCGATGGCCGCACATACTGAGATAATATATCATCACCGATGGCCACACATACTGACATAATATATCATCACCGATGGCCTCACACAACGAGATAATATATCATCACCAATGGTCACACACACTGAGATAATATAGCATCACAGATGGCCACACACACTGAGATAATATGGCATCACCGATGGCCACACACAGTGAGATAGTATATCATCCCCGATGCCCACACATACTGAGATAATATATCATCACCGATGGACACACATGCTGAGATAATATATCATCACCATGGTCACACATACTGAGATAATATATCATCACCGACTGTCACACATACTGAGATAATATATCATCACCTATGGCTACACATGCCAAGATACTATATCCTCACCAGTTATTACACATACTGAGATAATATATCATCACCAATGGCCACACATACTGAGATAATATATCATCACCGATGGCCACACATACTGAGATAATATATCATCACCGATGGCCGCACATACTGAGATAATATATCATCACCGATGACCACACATACTGAGATAATATGTCTTAACCGATGGTCACACACACTGAGATAATATATCATCACCGATGGCCACACATACTGACATAATATATCATCACCGATTGTCACACATACTGAGATAATACATTATCACCGATGGCCACACATACTGAGATAATATATCATCACCGATGGCCACACACACTGAGATAATTAATCTTCACCGATGGCCACACACACTGAGATAATATATCATCACCGATGGCCACACATGCCAAGATACTATATCATCACCAGTTATCACACATACTGAGATAATATATCATCACAGATGGCCATACATACTGAGGTAATATATCATCACCGATGGCCACACATACTGAGATAATATATCATCACCGATGGCCACACATACTGAGATAATATATCATCACCGATGGCCGCACATACTGAGATAATATATCATCACCGATGGTCACAAATACTGAGATAATATGTCATCACCGATGGTCACACACAATGAGATAATATATCATCACCGATGGCCACACACACTGATATAATATATCATCACCGATGGCCACACATACTGAGATAATACATTATCACCGATGGCCACACATACTGAGATAATATATCATCACCGATGGCCACACACACTGAGATAATTAATCATCACCGATGGCCACACATGCCAAGATACTATATCATCACCAGTTATCACACATACTGAGATAATATATCATCACAGATGGCCATACATACTGAGATAATATATCATCACCGATGGCCACACATACTGAGATAATTCATTATCACCGATGGCCACACATACTGAGATAATATATCATCACCGATGGCCACACACACTGAGATAATTAATCATCACCGATGGCCACACATGCCAAGATACTATATCATCACCAGTTATCACACATACTGAGATAATATATCATCACAGATGGCCATACATACTGAGATAATATATCATCACCGATGGCCACTCATACTGAGATAATATATCATCACCGATGGCCACACATACTGAGATAATATATCATCACCGATGGCCGCACATACTGAGATAATATATCATCACCGATGGTCACAAATACTGAGATAATATGTCATCACCGATGGTCACACACAATGAGATAATATATCATCACCGATGGCCACACATACTGACATAATATATCATCACCGATGGTCAAACATACTGAGATAATACATTATCACCGATGGCCACACATACTGAGATAATTTATCATCACCGATTGTCACACACACCGAGATAATATATCATCACCGATGGCCACACACACTGAGATAATTAATCATCACCGATGGCCACACACACTGAGATAATATATCATCACCGATGGCCACACAAGCCAAGATACTATATCATCACCAGTTATCACACATACTGAGATAATATATCATCACCGATGGCCATACATACTGACATAATATATCATCACCGATGGCCACACATACTGAGATAATATATCATCACCGATGGCCACACACACTGAGATAATATATCATCACCGATGGCCACACACACTGAGATAATATGTCATCACCGATGTCCACACATACTGAGATAATATATCATCACCGATGGTCACATATACTGAGATAATATATCATCACCGATGGTCACACACACTGAGATAATTATTCATCACTGATGGCCACACACACTGAGATAATATATCATCACCGATGGCCACACATGCCAAGATACTATATCATCACCAGTTATCACACATACTGAGATAATATATCATCACAGATGGCCATACATACTGAGGTAATATATCATCACCGATGGCCACATATACTGAGATAATATATCATCACCGATGGCCACACACACTGAGATAATATATCATCACCGATGGTCACACATACTGAGATAATATATCATCACCGATGGCTACACATACTGACATAATATATCATCACCGATGGCCACATATACTGACATAATATATCATCACTGATGGCCACACACACTGAGATAATATATCTTCACTGATGGCCACACACACTAAGATAATATAGCATCACCGATGGCCACACACACTGAGATAATATATCATCACTGATGGCCACACACACTGAGATAATATATTATCACCGATGGCCACAGACTCTGAGATAATATATCATCACCGATGGTCACACATACTGAAATAATATATCATCACCGATGGTCACACATACTGAAATAATATATCATCACCGATGGCCACACATTCTGAGATAATATATCATCACCGATGGCCAAACACACTGAGATAATATATCATCACCAATGGTCACACACACTGAGATAATATAATATCACCGATGGCCACACACACTGAGATAATATATCATCACCGATGGTGACACATTCTGAGATAATATATCATCACCGATGGCCAAACACACTGAGATAATATATCATCACCAATGGTCACACACACTGAGATAATATAATATCACCGATGGCCACACACACTGAGATAATATATCATCACCGATGGTGACACATTCTGAGATAATATATCATCACCGATGGCCACACACACTGAGATAATATATCATCACCGATGGCCACACACACTGAGATAAAATATCATAACCGATGGCCACACACATTGAGATAGTATATCATCCCCGATGCCCACACATACTGAGATAATATATCATCACCGATGGACACACATACTGAGATAATATATCATCACCGATGGTCACACATAATGAGATAATATATCACCACCGATTGTCACACATACTGAGATAATACATTATCACCGATGGCCACACATACTGAGATAATATATCATCACCGATGGTCACACACACTGAGATAATTAATCATCACCGATGGCCACACACACTGAGATAATATATTATCACCGATGGCCACACACACTGAGATAATATGTCATCACCGATGGCCACACATACTGAGATAATATATCATCACCGATGGTCACACACACTGAGATAATATATCATCACCGATGGTGACACATTCTGAGATAATATATCATCACCGATGGCCACACACACTGAGATAATATATCATCACCGATGGCCACACACACTGAGATAAAATATCATAACCGATGGCCACACACACTGAGATAATATATCATCCCCGATGGCCACACACATTGAGATAGTATATCATCCCCGATGCCCACACATACTGAGATCATATATCATCACCGATGGACACACATACTGAGATAATATATCATCACCGATGGTCACACATAATGAGATAATATATCACCACCGATTGTCTCACATACTGAGATAATACATTATCACCGATGGCCACACATACTGAGATAATATATCATCACCGATGGTCACACACACTGAGATAATTAATCATCACCGATGGCCACACACACTGAGATAATATATTATCACCGATGGCCACACAAACTGAGATAATATGTCATCACCGATGGCCACACATACTGAGATAATATATCATCACCGATGGTCACACACACCGAGATAATATATCATCACCGATGGCCACACACACTGAGATAATATATTATCACCGATGGCCACACACACTGAGATAATATGTCATCACCGATGGCCACACATACTGAGATAATATATCATCACCGATGGTCACACACACTGAGATAATATATCATCACCAATGGTCACACACACTGAGATAATATAATATCACCGATGGCCACACACACTGAGATAATATATCATCACCGATGGTGACACATTCTGAGATAATATATCATCATCGATGGCCACACACACTGAGATAATATATCATCACCGATGGCCACACACACTGAGATAAAATATCATAACCGATGGCCACACACACTGAGATAATATATCATCCTCGATGGCCACACACATTGAGATAGTATATCATCCCCTATGGCCACACACACTGAGATAATATATCATCCCCGATGGCCACACATACTGAGATAATATATCATCACCGATGGACACACATACTGAGATAATATATCATCACCGATGGTCACACATAATGAGATAATATGTCATCACCGATGGCCACACATACTGAGATAATATATCATCACCGATTGTCACACATACTGAGATAATACATTATCACCGATGGCCACACATACTGAGATAATATATCATCACCGATGGTCACACACACTGAGATAATTAATCATCACCGATGGCCACACACACTGAGATAATATATTATCACCGATGGCCACACACACTGAGATAATATGTCATCACCGATGGCCACACATACTGAGATAATATATCATCACCGATGGTCACACACACCGAGATAATATATCATCACCGATGGCCACACACACTGAGATAATATATTATCACCGATGGCCACACACACTGAGATAATATGTCATCACCGATGGCCACACATACTGAGATAATATATCATCACCGATGGTCACACACACTGAGATAATATATCATCACCAATGGTCACACACACTGAGATAATATAATATCACCGATGGCCACACACACTGAGATAATATATCATCACCGATGGTGACACATTCTGAGATAATATATCATCATCGATGGCCACACACACTGAGATAATATATCATCACCGATGGCCACACACACTGAGATAAAATATCATAACCGATGGCCACACACACTGAGATAATATATCATCCTCGATGGCCACACACATTGAGATAGTATATCATCCCCGATGCCCACACATACTGAGATAATATATCATCACCGATGGACACACATACTGAGATAATATATCATCACCGATGGTCACACATAATGAGATAATATATCACCACCGATTGTCACACATACTGAGATAATACATTATCACCGATGGCCACACATACTGAGATAATATATCATCACCGATGGTCACACACACTGAGATAATTAATCATCACCGATGGCCACACACACTGAGATAATATATTATCACCGATGGCCACACACACTGAGATAATATGTCATCACCGATGGCCACACATACTGAGATAATATATCATCACCGATGGTCACACATACTGAGATAATATATCATCACCGATGGTCACACACACTGAGATAATTATTCATCACTGATGGCCACACACACTGAGATAATATATCATCACCGATGGCCACACACACTGAGATAATATATCATCACCGATGGCCACACACACTGAGATAATATATCATCACCGATGGCCACACACACTGAGATAATATATCATCACCGATGGCCACACACACTGAGATAATATGTCATCACCGATGGCCACACATACTGAGATAATTATTCATCACTGATGGCCACACATACTGAGATAATATATCATCACTGATGGTCACACACACTGAGATAATATATCATCACTGATGGCCACACACACTGAGATAATATATCATCACCGATGGCCACACACACTGAGATAATATATCATCACCGATGGCCACACACACTGAGATAATATGTCATCACCGATGGCCACACATACTGAGATAATTATTCATCACTGATGGCCACACATACTGAGATAATATATCATCACTGATGGCCACACATACTGAGATAATATATCATCACCGATGGTCACACACACTGAGATAATATATCATCACCAATGGTCACACACACTGAGATAATATAATATCACCGATGGCCACACACACTGAGATAATATATCATCACCGATGGTGACACATTCTGAGATAATATATCATCATCGATGGCCACACACACTGAGATAATATATCATCACCGATGGCCACACACACTGAGATAAAATATCATAACCGATGGCCACACACACTGAGATAATATATCATCCTCGATGGCCACACACATTGAGATAGTATATCATCCCCGATGCCCACACATACTGAGATAATATATCATCACCGATGGACACACATACTGAGATAATATATCATCACCGATGGTCACACATAATGAGATAATATATCACCACCGATTGTCACACATACTGAGATAATACATTATCACCGATGGCCACACATACTGAGATAATATATCATCACCGATGGTCACACACACTGAGATAATTAATCATCACCGATGGCCACACACACTGAGATAATATATTATCACCGATGGCCACACACACTGAGATAATATGTCATCACCGATGGCCACACATACTGAGATAATATATCATCACCGATGGTCACACATACTGAGATAATATATCATCACCGATGGTCACACACACTGAGATAATTATTCATTACTGATGGCCACACACACTGAGATAATATATCATCACCGATGGTCACACATAATGAGATAATATATCACCACCGATTGTCACACATACTGAGATAATACATTATCACCGATGGCCACACATACTGAGATAATATATCATCACCGATGGTCACACACACTGAGATAATTAATCATCACCGATGGCCACACACACTGAGATAATATATTATCACCGATGGCCACACACACTGAGATAATATGTCATCACCGATGGCCACACATACTGAGATAATATATCATCACCGATGGTCACACATACTGAGATAATATATCATCACCGATGGTCACACACACTGAGATAATTATACATCACTGATGGCCACACATACTGAGATAATATATCATCACCGATGGCCACACACACTGAGATAATATATCATCACCGATGGCCACACACACTGAGATAATATATCATCACCGATGGCCACACACACTGAGATAATATATCATCACCGATGGCCACACACACTGAGATAATATGTCATCACCGATGGCCACACATACTGAGATAATTATACATCACTGATGGCCACACACACTGAGATAATATATCATCACCGATGGCCACACACACTGAGATAATATATCATCACCGATGGCCACACACACTGAGATAATATATCATCACCGATGGCCACACACACTGAGATAATATATCATCACCGATGGCCACACACACTGAGATAATATGTCATCACCGATGGCCACACATACTGAGATAATTATACATCACTGATGGCCACACACACTGAGATAATATATCATCACCGATGGCCACACACACTGAGATAATATATCATCACCGATGGCCACACACACTGAGATAATATATCATCACCGATGGCCACACACACTGAGATAATATGTCATCACCGATGGCCACACACACTGAGATAATATATCATCACCGATGGCCACACACACTGAGATAATATGTCATCACCGATGGCCACACACACTGAGATAATATGTCATCACCGATGGCCACACACACTGAGATAATATGTCATCACCGATGGCCACACACACTGAGATAATATATCATCACCGATGGCCACACACACTGAGATAATATATCATCACCGATGGCCACACACACTGAGATAATATGTCATCACCGATGGTCACACATACTGAGATAATTATTCATCACTGATGGCCACACACACTGAGATAATATATCATCACCGATGGCCACACACACTGAGATAATATATCATCACCGATGGCCACACACACTGAGATAATATGTCATCACCGATGGCCACACACACTGAGATAATATGTCATCACCGATGGCCACACACACTGAGATAATATGTCATCACCGATGGCCACACACACTGAGATAATATATCATCACCGATGGCCACACACACTGAGATAATATATCATCACCGATGGCCACACACACTGAGATAATATGTCATCACCGATGGTCACACATACTGAGATAATTATTCATCACTGATGGCCACACACACTGAGATAATATATCATCACCGATGGCCACACACACTGAGATAATTATTCATCACTGATGGCCACACATACTGAGATAATATGTCATCACCGATGGCCACACACACTGAGATAATATATCATCACCGATGGCCACACATACTGACATAATATATCATCACCGATGGCCTCACACAATGAGATAATATATCATCACCGATGGTCACACACACTGAGATAATATATCATCACCGATGGTCACACACACTGAGATAATATATCATCACCGATGGTCACACACACTGAGATAATATATCATCACCGATGGTCACACACACTGAGATAATATATCATCACCGATGGCCTCACACAATGAGATAATATATCATCACCGATGGTCACACACACTGAGATAGTATATCATCACCGATGGTCACACACACTGAGATAATTATTCATCACCGATGGTCACACACACTGAGATAATATATCATCACCGATGGCCAGGGCCAGATTAACAATGGGGCGGATGGCGCTGCAGCTCCAGGCCCCCCATTGAAAATAGGCCCAGAGCCCGCCACAGTGAAGAGGGTGAGGCCCATAACCACCGGCATTACAATGAGTCACACTGACTCATTGTATGCTGCGGCGAGACAGTGCACCGGTCCCCAGTCTGAAAATTGGAAATCCCGGCCAGATCAGGAGGAGGATCCGCTGACGCTCTCTTCTCCAGCGTCTCCTCCCCACAGGTTATTGAACTGCCCGGCCGGGGAGGAGGAGGAGCCGCTCTACTCTCAGTTCCTCCCCCCAAAATTTTTTAGTGCCGCTAATGAGCAGGACTGGCCGGCCAGAGGGGGAGAAGCCAGGAGGGGCATCGCAATGTAACGTGCGCCACGCCACGCTGGTCTGCACCTTCCCCCCCGCCGCCCACACTGCACTGGCCCAGGACCTTCCCCTGCCACCTCCCGCGCCGCACACAGTCTCCAGTCTCCCCCGCCGCCTCTTCTCCCGCACCGCACAGGTGCATAACGCGCTGGCTGGTACCTTTCCCCCCTCCCGCACTGCTACCCCCTGGCCATCTCCACCCCTAGCCGCATCCCGCTGCCCACTTCACACACTACGCTGCCCCCACCCCAACTCACTTTCATCCTGCCTCAGGCTGGGCATGGAGCCAGGGGGACATACTGGAGCCGGCGCTGTTAGTGGTGAGTGACACACACACTTGCACACACTCTCACTATCTCACTCACACACACGCTCTCACTCTATCTCACACACAGACTCTCACATACACACACACACACACACTCTCACAGGGGCTACCTGGTGCAACGTACTGTATATGAGGGGCTACCTGGTGCAATGTATATGTGGGGCTACCTGGTGCAACATACTGTATATGAGGGCTACCTGGTGCAACATACTGTATATGAGGGCTACCTGGTGCAACATACTGTATATAATGTGTGTAAGGGGATACCTAGCGCAAAGTGTGTATATGGGGCTACCTGGCGCAAAGTGTGTATATGGGGCTACCTGGCGCAAAGTGTGTATATGGGGCTACCTGGCGCAAAGTGTGTATATGGGGCTACCTGGCGCAAAGTGTGTATATGGGGCTACCTGGCGCAAAGTGTGTATATGGGGCTACCTGGCGCAAACTGTGTATAAGGGGCTACCTGGCGCAAACTGTGTATAAGGGGCTACTTGGCGCAAACTGTGTATGTGGGGTTACCTGGTGCAACGTACTGTATATGTGGGGCTACCAGGTGCAATGTATATGAGGGCTACCTGGTGCAACGTACTGTATATGAGGGGCTACCTGGTGCAATGTATATGAGGGACTACCTGGTGCAACGTGTATAAAGGACTACTTGGTGCAACGTGTGTGTAAGGGGCTACCTGGTGCAACGTGTGTGTAAGGGGCTACCTGGCGCAACAAGTGTGTGTAAGGAGCTACCTGGCGCAACACGTGTGTAAGGGGCTACCTGGCGCAACGTGTGTGTAAGGGGCTACCTGGTGCAATGTGTATACAGAGCTCTGTCTGCCGCAACATGCATAAGGTGCTACCTGTCCCTGTTTTCTATGGAGGGAGGGGTGGTGCCAAAGGAAACATTCGTCCTCGGTGCCACAAGGTCTAGAATCAGCCCTGACTACATATACAGACTAGGAGGGGAGGGGGGCACACTGACGCATATACAGACTAGGATGGGGCACACTGAGCGCATATACAGACTAGGAAGAAAGGGGGGCACAGTAATGGAGATAGCCACACCCATGGCACAGGCCACCCCCCCCTATTTAGACCACCCTCACTACAGCGCTTGTCATACCTCCTGCCAATGCACACAATAGGCCCTTTATACATTTCAGCTCCAAGCCCATGTGGACCTTAATCTGGCACTGATCCTGCTAAGTGCAAACAAGAGTTCTGATAAAAGGGACAGGTCTGGACTTCCGGTGGGCGGGGCACCTCGTGTGGCCGCATTTTAGCCTCTCTCCAGACAGGGGTCTGCTAAATCAACCCGCATCCACTAAAATAACCTTGATTTAGAGGTTTAAAGCACACACCATCAGACAGCCACAGTGCTGCGGATTACCCTGATATCAAACAACTGTCTGGACCTTCTATATCCCCGGAGTCTGGCCTTTGATGTGAGAGGCATGTGTGCGCCTCTGCTCTGGCGCGAAAACTAGCGTGGCACGACAACTACAACTGCTCTCAACTTAAATTGGTGACCGCTCGCATACTCCTGCTTGGACGTCTCTACATACCCCTCTCCTAACGGTAACTCCTGAGGAAGACCCGCTGGAGGTCGTGGTCGGGTTGCTGGGGGTGCCTCTACGTCGATGACCCACGGGAATCCATGCTCCGGCATCAGCCTCCTACAGCCGCGGACCTGGTTTCTGACGGGACCCGATAGGGGTGACGGGATCTGAGGCTTCAGATATTTCCTTGGCTGGCTCCTGCGGCTCTCCCTAGCCGCCAACGAGTTGTTTACTGCTCCTCCTCGGCGGCCCCGTTGTTAACTTACATTATTGCGGGGATCCCGTGGTGACCGCCGGAGCTACACAGCTTACCCGACGGCTGGCGCTGCCCATCATTCAACAGCCACAAATTTAAATGCTGGGGCCCGTGTGCCCACTGTTGTAAACTCCGTACCATCCACTCACTGCTTCTTCATAACAGCGTCGCACTGATCGGGGAGACGCCGGGCTCTCCTCACACGCTCATTCACACGGATCCTGGGCAGCAGTGCTCTGAAGCTGCTCTTATCGGCTGGCCCTACATGCTGTCCCCCGCTGCCCTACACTAATCGCCCCCTTGCCTGATTTATTTGCCGGAGCTCACGGTGGCCAGGGCTTCCTTGTTTTGGACGGCGGACTGGCAACATTTCCCCAAGATTTATCTGGTAATGTTCCTGGGCTCCTGTGGAGAAATCCAAAGCTGCTAGATCCTCTCTGACTGGACCTACTCTCTTCAGCCTGGACACCTGGACTCATTTTCCCCCCAGGTATTAATACTGTTTGTACCCCTCTCTGTTTTCTATTAACACTCTCCATACCCCCTATACTCTGATCCGTTCCCTCCTTGTGTGTTACCCATACCCCCCCTGCATACCTCCTTCCCTCGCCCACTCGCTGATCCTCTCTGATACCCCCCCCCCCTTCTATAGCTCATTTTCCGCACCGGACCTCAGTTTATGCACCTCAGAACTCAGTTTCTATGACTAATATGCCGGAAGGTTACCTGAATGGAACTCTTTGAGACTGTAAATTGCTCCCATTATATCTTGTCCATTCTCTGGACTGGTCAATACGACACTCCCTCTGCCAAAAGGCTGTTTTATTTTGTAGTGGGTTTTTTTTTTTTTTCCTTTTTCTCTTCATTTCATTTATTTTTTTCTTATTATCCTGCATATATACTCAGTTGTGCTTCAGCTGGTTATTTTCTGTGAAATGCTGCCCTCTTGTGGGGTTCTTGTAATATGTCATTTATACTAACTATGGAAAATGCTATAATTGCTATTATAACACCGTAGTGTGCAATTGTATGTATGAAACTGAGCTTGGCGCTTGTCAAACAATTACTCTCCTTCTGCAGGGTTATCAATAATAATTGCTCACTCAGCGTGGTTATCCCGCTAATCCCTTACTGCAGGTTTTGTCAAATTGCATGATCCCTTTGCAGCGGTGCCTTATCTAGAGTGACGTACTAGAACGTACTGTCTCTGGTATTACTGTTCTATAGCTTTACCACTCTCTGGCATACAACTGCAGCCCACTCCCCCCCCCCCCCCTTTTTTTTGTTTTTTTTTGTTTTTGTTGCTGCTCCTATATTGGCAGTGACTCCTTTACTTTATATGGGACCTACTGAACATCTGATGTGAACTAGCTCCCTCTTTAAAGGAAACTACCTTAAATTATAGCTTGAATGTAATTGTCAACTGCTCTAATTCTGACCCCTACCCGATATTATCATACATATAGATTATTTCATTATCGGCTTCCTCTCTCTACAACCTTCATAACTGTCCTGCTCAACAGGGGTATGGACAAATTTATTGATAAAGTCATGCCTCCTAAACAACAGAATAATGCAAATAAGGCCCCAAAAACAAAAACCAATACTCAAAAATCTGGACCACCTTCTCCATCTTTCTCTGAAAATGATGGCCGAGATTCCCCGGGAACAACCACCACCCCCCTGACGGCTAAAGAAATCGCAGATTTCATGATGCCACTTATGGATAAACGATTCGAAGATCTCCAAACACGTCTAGAAGCAGGCCTTACTCGTATAGACTCTCATGCATCACGTATAACTGCTCTGGAAACTAGAGTTAGTGATGTGGAGGATCGCCTGCAATCATGTCAGGAGGGTGCGGAGAATCATGATAGGGCTATTATACAACTACAAGACAAGGTAGATGAGTTAGAAAATAGGTCCCGATGGAATAATCTAAGATTCATAGGTATTCCGGAATCTGTAGTGGGCCATGCTTTAACATCTTTCCTCACTGCTGATTTACCCAAAGCGTTAGGGGTTATAAATGACTTAGAAATCCCTCATATTGAAAGGGCCCACAGAATTGGCATAGAACAATAGGGTTCCAGACGACGGCCTCGCCCGGTCATAGCCCGTTACTTGGACTATAGAACAAAAGAAAAAATCCTGGCGTCTTATCGTAGGTCCCAGGGACTAGTGGTGGGAGGGACTAAAATACTGATCTTTCAGGACTTCTCAGCGTCAGTTACACAGAAGCGTAAAGAATTCTCCGAGATATGCACCTTCCTTCATGGCTAAAAAATCAGGTTTTCCCTGCTGTATCCGGCAAAATTGAGGGTGTTGGAAGACGGAAAGCCGATTTACTTCTCTGACCCACGAGAGGCCAAATCATACTTTAAACCCCCTCAATTGTCCTCCCGCTCTCCTCATAGATGACTTAGAGTTACAAAGGTCGATCACCGGGTAGGGGAATCATGACCACTATTGATTCCCTGGGGTAGTATTACTGTATTACGAATGAAGCATTCTCTCTTCTACTGGGTATGCTTTATTTCTGTTTTTTCTTTTTTTGTTTCTAATGTTGGTTTCAGGTGCGCACATCTAACTCAAGATGATGCCCACCACTGTTCTGGTTTGATTGAAAATATGAAAATGTGGAGTTTAGAGGTAACTTGGATTACACTTATTTGTGTTTTATTCACTGCGAGTCCTAGAATGTTGCTGCAGCTTGCTGATATCTCTCTGTTTCCTGACTTCCATGCCGTGAGTGGATGTAGCTATTACCTTGTCGACTGGGTGATACGCGATCTCAGGGATTTCCTGCCCATTAACGACCCCCTACAGATACTTGACCCCTGGTGGGGGGATGGGTAGCCATGTCGTCTTCCCATATAGGAACTGACACCTCCCCCACGCTCAAACCTTTACAGATAATGTCATGGAATGTCGGTGGACTCAATACACCGGTCAAACGAAAGAGAGTCATTACCCATCTTAAACGGTTTAGCCCGGACATTATATTTTTACAAGAAACACATTGGATCAATACAGAGGACAACCTACTAAAGGCCCCCTGGTTAGGCTCTTGTATATCCGCTCCCTATCATCGAAAGGTGCGAGGTGTAGCAATAATATTTCATAAAGATCTACCTGTCACTGTTTTGTCTCAAGTTGCAGACCCGTAGGGTCGTTATATCATATTGGACATCGACCTGTATCATACCCAATATACTCTAGTCAACCTATATGCCCCTAATACAAACCCACATGTATATATCCAAGATCTTGGACACATCCTTCAGGGCAGAACAAACCATTCCCTCATCGTAGGGGGTGATTTTAATATGGTAGAAGACCCCTCTTTAGATAAATTGCCTCCAATGCAAAGACCTTCTAACTTCTATGCCCATCTCTACCAATCCTTTAAATTAGACTTATGCCTGTCAGACCCTTGGCGCCTCTTGAACCCTACAGACAAAACTCATACATATCTATCAATGGTCCATGGCTCCCTTTCCCGTATAGACAGGATCCTTATCTCAGATAGTTTACTCAATAATATAGCCCACACAGATATTCATGATATAATGGTGTCGGATCATGCTCTGGTCTCCATCTCCCTGACTCATCCTCTCCTGCACCCTCGTAGCCGTATATGGAGATTTCCCCATTACTTAGCACAATCAGACGATTTTAAGGCCTACTTGATTGGTCATTGGACTAACTATGTCGATGACAACCTTGAACACTGGGATGACCCTATCCTTTTCTGGAGTGCTTCTAAGGCGGTTATGAGGGGCCACATAATCAATTACGTCTCACAGAAAAACAGACACTCTAGAAAAGAATATGAAGCACTTAAGGCTGAAATGCAAACCTCCTTTGTTCAGTACACAAAGGCACCTTCAGACGATACTAAACACTCATACAGACAGGCACGTCAGCAACTAGAGACTTATCTCGCCACCAAGGCAAAACAATCAATTGACTTTACACGAAATAAATATTACCGCTGGGGTAACAGAGCAGGGAAACTTTTAGCAACAATGTCCAAGCCATTTAGGAAACGCCAGGTTATTACTACTTTGAAACATCCCGTCACGGGAACTTTATTAACGAAGTCTTCAGATATAATAACACAATTCCGCCATTATTTTGTAAATGCATTCCGTTCAACCCCAATTAATTTGGCCGACCAGACAACTATCCTCTCAGACTCAGTGCTGCCAAAATTGACGTCTGATCAGAGAGAAGCACTAACTGGCCCAATAACTATAGATGAAATCAATAAAACCATATCTACCCTTCCTCATGGAAAGTCTCCGGGACCTGATGGTCTGTCGGGCGATTATTACCGAATTTTACAAACACACATTGCCCCGACCTTGCTAGAACTATTTAAGTCTATTCATGAAAAGGGAACTCCCTACTCATCTTTCAATGATGCTTTCATGACCCTGCTCCCTAAGCCAGACAAGGATCTGAATCTATTGACATCTTACAGACCTATAAGTCTGTTAAATGTTGATTACAAATTGGTGGCCAAAATCATGGCAACGCGTCTCCAGACTATACTGCCATCAATCCTTTCGGACCATCAGTTGGGATTTATACAGGGACGCCATGCAGTTAGGGCCATTAGGACAGCCATAGCGGCCGTTGTGGCGGCTCAGCGCACGACACCCACTCAAAATATAGTGGTCAGCTTAGACATTCATAGGGCCTTTGACTCTATTCTCTGGCCGCATCTTTATACTATATTAGAAAAAAGAGGCTTTGATGATAGCTTTGTAAATTTTATAAAATATATCTACCACGATCCAAATACTTCCCTACTGGTTAACGGCCTGTTAAGCCCAAGCTTTACACTAGAAAGAGGCACCCGTCAAGGTTGCCCTCTATCACCCCTCCTCTTCAACATAGCACTAGATCCCTTATTACGCACTCTACAACAATGGCATACCTTTCAGGGTATTAGAGTTGGGTGCAGGGAAATAAAGATATCCGCATTCGCAGATGATATTTTGCTATACGTTTCCAACCCGGAACACTCCTTAGATCAAATACTACACACAATTAATTTATATGGTTCCATATCCGGTCTGCAACTTAACATGGACAAATCAGTGGCTATGCTCCTTGGGGGCACACTAACTCAACCTCGTTGGGCCTCCCATTTGTCCCTGCAATGGGCCAGAACATCTATCCCTTAATTGGGAATAACTCTGCCCAGAAATCCGGTCAATTTATACCAATTTAACATTAAAAAGATAATACATACTCTTATGGAAGATATGAGACGTTGGGAACGTCTGCCACTCTCTTACCTGGGGCGAGCAGATCTCTTAAAAATGGTAGCAATACCTAGAATATTATACCCACTACAAAACCTTCCAATACTTTTGACTAAAGCAGATACGGTTCACTTGAACGCCTTGATTAGGAAGTTCATATGGAAGGGAGGACGCGCACGCATAGCCTTACGGAAGTTATATCAACCAAAAACGAATGGCGGCATCAACTTCCCTGATGTCACTGGGTATAATCACTCAGCTATCTTGCGACATTTAAGAGACTGGTTACAGGGGACATCGATTTATACGGATGTCCTCTTGGAACAAGAGTTTTTGAGGGACATTGCATTAATAGGCTTATTACATCAACATGATCAAGAAGTGGAGGAACATATTAAATTAAATCCTTTGCTTTGGACAACACGGAAGCTCTGGCACATCCTGCGTCACAAAGCTGGACTCAATGGTTTCTATTCTTTACACTTGCCCCTGATCAAGAATCCTCAATTCCTAGACGGCATGGCTGCTCATCCCTTCACCCTATGGAGACACGCAGGAGTGGAGAATATTGGGTCTCTAGTGTCGGGGGAGAAACGCCCTCTCACTTTCACAGAATTATCCACTAAATATGCCATGGTTAGGCCATATCCTCTGGCCTTCCTACAGACACGCTTTTATGTAAGCCACGTCCTACAGCATTTTTCAGACAAAGACTGGGATAACCCCCTAGACGCCCTCTTAAAAAAAAATGCAGTCCCGCAACGTAGAGCTATCTCGATCCACTATACCTTTCTTAGAGATATTATGGATCATACCAAAGTGTCGGGAGGAGTGTCGGGGTGGCTGTCCCACTTCCCCGAACTAACAATCTCACATTTGGAAAAGACCCTCCTATATTCTCGCAGAACTCTCCCTTCTAGTGTGTATACTGAGCTATTCTTAAACATATTCCATAATGCATATCTTTCCCCGCTGCGCCGATTTCATATAGGTACCTCCGCGACTCATAACTGTCCGAGGTGTCATCAGGAGATGGCAGATAATTACCATTGCTTATGGGCTTGCCCTATAGTAAAATATTTCTGGCATTTAATATGCAGATATGCTGAATTGAAACTGACAAATTATGTCCCATTTACCCCGGAGTGGGCAATTTTCGGAATGGTTAACCCTATGCTTCGAATAACCCCGGGTAGTAAGAAATTACTACTAGCCATAAGCGCAGCGGGTAAAAAAACTATATTACAAAGTTGGCTAGATAATTCACCCCCTCAGTTACCATTGTTTTTTAATAAACTGTACTTTCTGTTTGGAATGGACTGGGTAGAGACACTCCTGCATAAGGAAAGAGAAGTGGAGCGTTTCTTTTCACTCTGGGAGTCATACATAGACACCTTCCACTTACCACTAGAAATCAGATTCATTATAGTCTTAAAGACACCACTTGGTATCTTACCAGGCTGATAACCCATGACCCTCCGATAACCTTGGCGTAAGGTGACACCTACTCGTGCATATGGGCTGTTATTGAGAGTCAGGACTCGCAGTCTTATTGGTGTTTGTGTGTTCAGAATTTAGCTCAGAGACATAGCTGTTGACGATTACAGATTTATACTGATATACAATAAGTTTTCCTCGACATCTAGAGATGTACACCTTGAACATTTACTGTTATACTCAGATTGACTTATTTATATCATAGATTTTACTATAATGAGAATCTGTGTTAATGTACTAATTCAGCTTAAACCGCATGTTGTTACTAGAAGTATCAAAGCAACATTGTAACTATTGTGGTATGCTTGTATCATCTTTGTTACCTCAATAAAAATATAAAAAAAAAAAAAAAAGGGACAGGTCTGCAAGTTGTTGTCACTCTATTGGCGGTGCTAATATAGCATATTACTGTCTATTAGTGTGTCAGTAAAATCATATTCTCATACGCTGACAGCAGAGTGCCTGTATTAACCCTTTCTATTATAATGGTAATAACTAATACTCCTGTTATCATCTAGTTAAATAAACTGTAACATTGAATGTTATTCAGGTTTATTAACTAACCAAAAAAGCCCACTAATGGGCAAAATCATGTTGCACTGTGGGTGGGGCAGATGTAACATGTGCAGAGAGAGTTAGATTTGGGTGGGTTATATTGTTTCTCTGCAGGGTAAATACTGTCTGCTTTATTTTTACACTGCAATGTAGATTTCCATTTGAAAACACCCCCACCCAAATCCAACTCTCTGCACATGTTACACCTGCCCCACCTGCAGTGCACATGGGGGGATTATTCCGAGATGATTGTAGCTGTGCTAAATTTAGCACAGCTATGATCATTCACACTGACATGCAGGGGGACGCCCAGCACAGGGCTATCCCACCCCGCATGTCAGTGCTGGCCGCCCCCTGCAGAAGTGCAAAGGCATCGCACAGCTACTCGTCGCTCCCCGGCCCACAGCGGCTGCATGTGACGTCATGCAGCCTCTGCGGCCCGCCCCCCCGTTTGGTATGGCCATGCCTGCGTTGGCCGGACCACGCTCACGAAACGGCAGCCAAATGCCACCGTTCCACCCCCCTGCCCAGCGACCGCCTCTGCCTGTCAATCAGGCAGAGGCGATCGTAGCGGCCCGACGGCGCCACATGCGCAGTCCTGACCCGATTGCACAGCTGCAATAAACTGCAGTGTGCGATTGGGTCAGAATTACCCCCATGGTTTTTCCCATTAGTGGCCTTTTTTGGTTTGCTAACAACTTTGAATAGGGCCCTTTATCTGTAAATGATATCACTGAGTTACCAGATGTAAATGCAGAAGGCCAGCATTACCGCCAATGAGAAGAAGCAGAAACATGTAGCGGCAATCAGCAATCCTGCAAGAAAGAAACAGGTTCTGTGAATAAGCGTCATGTCATTTACAGCTGTGTTACACATAGATCAATTCCTTATATGAAACAATTCATTTCTGTAACTGTCACATGTATTTTGGGGAGTAACCTGCGCCCTAACCTGGGAATGGGATGCGGTCAACATCCCGCTGGACGGGATCCCGGCGGTCGAAATACCGATGCCGGAATCCCGACCGCCACAATCCCGACATATTCTCCCTCCGTGGGTGTCCACGACACCCATAGAGGGAGACTATAATACTGTGCCGAGCGTAGCGAGGCACCGTGCCCGCAGCGTGGCGAGCGAAGCGAGCCCGCAAGGGTCTGCGTTCCGCTTGCCACCCCTGTCGGGATTGTGTGGTCGGGATTCCGGCGTCGGTATTTCGACCGCCGGGATCCCGTCCAGCGGCATTACGTACTGATCCCCTGGGAATGTCTCACTGAGTACTCTGCACCTGCTGATATATTATATTCTGCAGCACATAGCTGACTTATGGGCATAAGTGCAATACTAGGCAAATGATGCCACAATCTCACCCAGCTGCTGCCAGCGGAAGATGTAACTTACCCCCCCCCCCCTCTCCACAGATGCCACACCTCCACTGATCCCTATTACTAACACATAGCACATATATGTCTGACTTTCATCACTGTTAGTTACCTGTGTCTATAGGAACATAAGGGTCTTCTGTCCCCTGGACACCGGCATGGTCTGCGGAGACACCTACATGTGTGGCTGATGTAAGGCCACGGAGAGAATAGAGAAGATGAGCAATGTGTATAGTAATGTATAAATAATGAACATTTACTTTGCCTAGTGACACTGCGACAGGACATTTCCTGTGTGTTATGGACGTGTTTCTGTCTCCTGTTACACAGCTATCTGAGTGTGGTGATATAAATAATATGGGTGTCCAACTGGGGATAATCTCCACATAATCTCCACCGTCATTGGTCGCTCAGCATGTGGACATTCCAGCTGCTGCAGAACTACACTTCCCAGCGTGTCCTGCTATAGTTTTGCTGTTAATACATGCTAAAACTGTGGCATGCTGGGATATGTAGTTCCACACTAGATGGTCTACCACATGTTGCCTATACCTGCTATTGACACAGGTGAGTAGGCCTGTGTAAGTCACACATGTCACCCCAGTACTATTCTCACACAGTATATTTAGTATAACACTCAGTATGTAACTAGCGCTATATAGGGTGTGATATAGAAAGTATAGTTGTATGTATGTCATGCTTGTAGAGGTCTGTGTGTTGTATATTATGTACTGTGCGCCCTTATAAATGCTGAGGTATACTTGTGTCTATGGCTCTATTTGGCTAAATTATATCATTTATTTGTACTTAGTAATAACTCTTACAATAAGGAACATGGCGCTTACCTTCAGTTGCCACAATAGGTGCTCCCTGACAAGCCATAATAATTAGAAATATAAACAAAAAATAAGAATTTACTCACCGGTAATTCTATTTCTCGTAGTCCGTAGTGGATGCTGGGGACTCCGTAAGGACCATGGGGAATAGACGGGCTCCGCAGGAGACTGGGCACTCTAAAAGAAAGATTTAGTACTGTCTGGTGTGCACTGGCTCCTCCCTCTATGCCCCTCCTCCAGACCTCAGTTAGGGAAACTGTGGCCCCCATTCCGAGTTGTTCGCTCGTTAAATTTCGTCGCATCGCAGCGATTTTCCGCTTAGTGCGCATGCGCAATGTTCGCACTGCGACTGCGCCAAGTAAATTTGCTATGCAGTTAGGATTTTTACTCACGGCTTTTTCATCGTTCTGGTGATCGTAATGTGATTGACAGGAAGTGGGTGTTACTGGGCGGAAACTGGACGTTTTATGGGTGTGTGCGAAAAAACGCTACCGTTTCCGGGAAAAACGCAGGAATGGCTGGAGAAACGGGGGAGTGTCTGGGCGAATGCTGGGTGTGTTTGTGACGTCAAACGACAAGCACTGAACTGATCGCAGATGCCGAGTAAGTCTGGAGCTACTCTGAAACTGCTAAGAGTTGTGTAATCGCAATTTTGAGAATCTTTCGTTCGCAATTTTAAGAAGCTAAGATTCACTCCCAATAGGCGGCGGCTTAGCGTGAGTAAATCTGCTAAAACCAGCTTGCGAGCAAACAACTCGGAATGAGGGCCTGTGCCCAGAAGAGCTGACACTACAAGGAAAGGATTTGGAATCCAGGGTAAGACTCATACCAGCCACACCAATCACACTGTACAACTTGTGATAACCATACCCAGTTAACAGTATGAACAACAACTGAGCCTCGTTCAACGGATGGCTCATAACAATAACCCTTTAGTTAAGCAATAACTATATACATGTATTGCAGAGAGTCCGCACTTGGGACGGGCTCCCAGCATCCACTACGGACTACGAGAAATAGAATTACCGGTGAGTAAATTCTTATTTTCTCTGATGTCCTAGTGGATGCTGGGAACTCCGTAAGGACCATGGGCAGAGCCGGATTAAGGGGGGCGGGCCCGGGGGATAAGTACCCCGGACCCCCCCTTTCCAAAAGGGCCCCCTGCCACACCGCAGATCGGATCTCTCTTCCGATCCGATCTGCGGTGCTGTGCTCCCCGGCTCCCGTCCTCACTGCAGCAGCAGCTGCGCACAGACAGGACAGCTCAACTGAGCGATGGCTCAGCTGTCCAATAATGTATCAATGAAACAGCCTGCGTGCCCAGCCAATGACTAAGCGGCAGGCTGCTTCATTCATACTTTATTGGACAGCTGAGCCGTCGCTCAGCTCAGCTGTCCTGTCTGTGCGCCCGCTGCTGCAGAGGGGACGGGAGTGCAGGGCACATACATCCCATAGCGCTCTACCTCCCAACATACCCTACTCCAGTCCCCCCATACAATACACCTCTACCCCTGCCACACACCCTATTCCCCCACATACACCCCATAATCCTCTATACCCCACAGCCTAGTCCCCGTGTTCACCCCACATACACCCAAATTCTCTAACCCCACCACACATCCTACTCCCACTATCTCCCACATTCACACCCCATAAACTCCCTCCTAACCCCCGCACCCGGGAAGGGACCTCCTCTGGGATATACAGTGGAGGGACGGGGACCAAAGGGGTGTCAGGTACAGGAGGCACAGGGGAGTGGGTATGTGAGGCTGACAAGGGGCATGGTATACAGCCGGCTCTAGGCTTGTGTTGTACCCCACTAGTCCCTGCGAGGCCCTGGGTGTGTGTGTATATATATATATATATATATATATATATTTTGCCTTCTCTATTAGGGGCCCCACTTTCTTAAGTGCCCCGGGCCCCCCATGGTCTTAATCCGGCTCTGACCATGGGGATTAAACCAAAGCTCCCAAACGGGCGGGAGAGTGCGGATGACTCTGCAGCACCGAATGAGCAAAGGCAAGGTCCTCCTCAGCCAGGGTATCAAACTTGTAGAACTTAGCAAATGTGTTTGAACCCGAGCAAGTAGCAGCTCGGCAAAGCTGTAAAGCCGAGACACCTCGGGCAGCCGCCCAAGAAGAGCCCACCTTCCTTGTGGAATGGGCTTTTACTGATTTAGGATGCGGCAATCCTGCCGCAGAATGAGCTTGCTGAATCGTGCTACAGATCCAGCGAGCAATAGTCTGCTTTGAAGCAGGAGCACTCAGCTTGTTGGGTACATGCAGGATAAACAGTGGGGTATATTTACTAAGCTCCCGATTTTGACCGAGATGCCGTTTTTTCTTCAAAGTGTCATCTCGGTAATTTACTAAACTCAAATCACGGCAGTGATGAGGGCATTCGTATTTTTTTGGAAGTCCAAGAAAAAAAATACGAATGAATACACCATCGGTCAAATACGCCAGCAAATTAGTAGAACTCGGTCATTTACTAAAAAGTGCAAATCTCAAAATAGCCAAACACTGCCGTGAATAATTACAATTCGTAAAAAAGTGCTAAAAAAAAAAACAGACCTGCTTTTTTGAGCCGTGTTTGGATAGGCATGCACGGATCCATGAGATCCGTGCATGTATATCAGTGGGAAGGGTTGGGAAAGTGTTAATTTTCCAAAAAAAAATTGCGTGGGGTCCCCCCTCCTAAGCATAACCAGCCTCGGGCTCTTTGAGCCGGTCCTGGTTGCAAAAATATGGGGAAAAAATTGACAGGGGTTCCCCCATATTTAAGCAACCAGCATCGGGCTCTGCGCCTGGTCCTGGTTCCAAAAATATGGGGGACAAAAAGCGTAAGGGTCCCCCGTATTTTTGAAACCAGCACCGGGCTCCACTAGCTGGACAGATAATGCCACAGCCGGGGGTCACTTTTATACAGTGCCCTGCGGCTGTGGCATCAAATATTCAACTAGTCACCCCTGGCCGGGGTACACTGGGGGAGTGGGGACCCCTTCAATCAAGGGTTCCCCCCCCCCAGCCACCCAAGGGCCAGGGGTGAAGCCCGAGGCTGTCCCACCCATCCAATGGGCTGCGGATGGGGGGCTGATAGCCTTTGTTTGAAGTTATGAATATTGTTTTTAGTAGCAGTACTACAAGGCCCAGCAAGCCTCCCCCTCAAGCTGGTACTTGGAGAACCACAAGTACCAGCCTGCAGCGGAAAAACGGGCCCGCTGGTACCTGTAGTACTACTACTAAAAAAATACCCCAAAAAAGACAGAAGACACACACCGTGAACGTATAACTTTAATACATACATACATACCAACATACATACATACTTACCTTATGTTCACACGAGGGTCGGTCCTCTTCTCCAGTAGAATCCATGGGGTACCTGTTGAAAAAATTATACTCACAAAATCCAGTGTAGATCGGTCCTCTTCTGCAAGCAATCCATTTGTAATCCATGTACTTGAGAAAATAAAAAAACGGAGACCCGACCTTGAACTGAAAGGGGCCCGATGTTTTCACATGGGACCCCTTTCCCCGAATGCCAGGAACCCCCTCTGACTTAAGTCCAAGAGGGTTCCATCAGCCAATCAGGGAGCGCCACGTTGTGGCACCCTCCTGATCGGCTGTGTGCTCCTGTACTGAGTGACAGGCAGCACGCGGCAGTGTTACAATGTAGCGCCTATGCGCTCCATTGTAACCAATGGTGGGAACTTTGTGGCCAGCGGGTGACTGAGAGTAACCTCACCGCTGACCTCAAAGTTCCCACCATTGGTTACAATGGAGCGCATAGGCGCTACATTGTAACACTGCCGCGTGCTGCCTGTCACTCAGTACAGGAGCACACAGCCGATCAGGAGGGTGCCACAACGTGGCGCTCCCTGATTGGCTGATGGAACCCTCTTGGACTTAAGTCAGAGGGGGTTCCTGGCATTCGGGGAAAGGGGTCCCATGTGAAAACATCGGGCCCCTTTCAGTTCAAGGTCGGGTCTCCGTTTTTTTATTTTCTCAAGTACATGGATTACAAATGGATTGCTTGCAGAAGAGGACCGATCTACACTGGATTTTGTGAGTATAATTTTTTCAACAGGTACCCCATGGATTCTACTGGAGAAGAGGACCGACCCTCGTGTGAACATAAGGTAAGTATGTATCTATGTTGGTATGTATGTATGTATTAAAGTTATACGTTCACGGTGTGTGTCTTCTGTCTTTTTTGGGGTATTTTTTTAGTAGTAGTACTACAGGTACCAGCGGGTCCGTTTTTCCGCCGCAGGCTGGTACTTGTGGTTCTCCAAGTACCAGCTTGCGGGGGAGGCTTGCTGGGCCTTGTAGTACTGCTACTAAAAACAATATTCATAACTTCAAACAAAGGCTATCAGCACCCCATCCGCAGCCCTTTGGATGGGGGGGGACAGCCTCGGGCTTCACCCCTGGCCCTTGGGTGGCTGGGGGGGAACCCCTTGATTGAAGGGGTCCCCACTCCCCCAGGGTACCCCGGCCAGGGGTGACTAGTTGGATATTTGATGCCACGGCCGCAGGGCACTGTATAAATGTGACCCCCGGCTGTGGCATTATATGTGCAGCTAGTGGAGCCCGGTGCTGGTTTCAAAAATACGGGGGACCCCTACGCTTTTTGTCCCCCGTATTTTTGGAACCAGGACCAGGCGCAGAGCCCGATGCTGGTTGTTTAAATATGGGGGAACCCCTGTCCATTTTTTCCCCATATTTCTGCAACCAGGATCGGCTCAAAGAGCCCGAGGCTGGTTTGCCTTAGGAGGGGGGACCCCACGCAATTTTTTTTATCATTTTAAACTATTTTTAAACAAAAAAAAATGTGCACAATGAACCCCAGCACGGATCTCACAGATCCGGCCGTGATTCATTGTGTTAAAGTCGGCAGTGTTTTGCCATTCACTCCCGTAAAACACTGTTAAAAATTACGAATGACATCGACATCGGAAAACACGAAAATGCAGAATACGACAGCTTAGTAAATTAGTCGTAATAAATTCAAATAGTTGCAGTTTTACACTTTCGATGTCATTCGTGATTAATCTCCCACCAAAATGGGAGAATCACGAATCTTAGTAAATTTACCCCAGTGAGTCAGTTTTTCTGATTCCAGCCGTACTGGCTACATAGATTTTCAAAGCCCTGACTACATCCAGTAACTTGGAGTCCTCCAAGTCCCGAGTAGCCGCAGGCACCACAATAGGTTGGTTCAAATGAAACGCTGATACCACCTTAGGGAGAAATTGGGGACGAGTCCTCAATTCTGCCCTGTCCATATGGAAGATCAGATAAGGGCTTTTACATGACAAAGCCTCCAATTCTGACACACGCCTAGCTTAAGCTAAGGCCAATAGCACGACCATTTTCCACGTGAGATATTTTAGCTCCATGGTCTTAAGTTGTTCAAACTAGTGGGATTTCAGGAAATCCAACACAACGTTAAGATCCCAAGGTGCCACTGGAGGCACAAAAGGGGGCTGAATATGCAGCACTCCCTTAAACAAACGTCTGAACTTCAGGCAGTGAAGCCAGTTCTTTTTTAAAGAAAATGGATAGGGCCGAAACCTGGACCTTTATGGACAGCAATTTTAGGCCCATAGTCACCCCTGACTGTAGGAAGTGCAGAAATCGACCCAGCTGGAATTCCTCTGTTGGGGCCTTCCTGGCCTCACACCAAGCAACATATTTCCGCCATATGCGATGATAATGCTGTGCTGTCACATCCTTCCTAGCTTTTATCAGCGTAGGAATCACTTCATCTGGAATGCCCTTTTCCGTTAGGATCCAGCGTTCAACCGCCATGCCGTCAAACGCAGCCACGGTAAGTCTTGGAACAGACAGGGCCCTTGCTGTAACAGGTCCTGTCTGAGAGGCAGAGGCCATGGGTCCTCTGAGATCATTTCTTGTAGTTCTGGGTACCAAGTTCTTTTTGGCCAATCCGGACCGATGAGTATAGTTATTACTCCTCTCTTTCTTACTATCCTCAGTACCTTGGGTATGAGAGGAAGAGGAGGGAACACATAAACCGACTGGTACAACCACGGTGTCACTAGCGCGTCCACAGCTATCGCCTGAGGGTCCCTTGACCTGGCGCAATATTTTTTTAGCTTTTTGTTGAGGCGGGACGCCATCATGTCTACCTGTGGCCGTTCCCAACGGTTTACAATCTGCGTGAAGACTTCTGGATGAAGTTCCCACTCTCCCGGGTGGAGGTCGTGCCTGCTGAGGAAATCTGCTTCCCAGTTGTCCACTCCCGGAATGAACACTGCTGACAGTGCTAGCCAGGGGCGGATCCAGAAGAAAATGATAGGGGGGCACCATGGAAGGGGCAAGTACATTTGCGTGCGGCTTCGGTGCATGTGAGGTGGCGCTTCTTATACAATGCCCACAGTTGTAGCGCTCATTATGCAATGTCCACTGTACTGGTAGTGCCCCTTATATAGACCCCATAGTGGTGGTGTCCCTTATGCAATGCCCATATTGCCCCCAGTAGCAATGTTGCCTGTAGTAATGCCCCCAGTCATTATGCCCCCTGTGGTAATGCCCCTGCATTTATGACCCCAGTAGTTTACCTCCCCCTTTAGTTTAGCCTCCCAGTGGTAATGCCCCCACTAGTTTAGCCACCAGTAGTAATGCCCCCCCTGTAGTTTTCCCCATTGTAGTTTAGCCCCTGTAGTTATGCCCCCCTTATAGTTTAGCCTTCAGTAGTATTGCCCCCAGTAGTTTGGCCCCTGTAGTTATGCCCCCCTGTAGTTTAGCCCCCAAGTAGTAATGCCCCTGTAGTTAAGCAGCCAGTAGTAATGCCCTCCTGTAGTATGCCCCAGTAGTTAGCACCTTTGTAGATGGCCCCCAGTTAATAATGTCCCCCAGTAGTTTGCCCCCAGTAGATGCCACCCAGTAATAATGTCCCCCAGCAGTGTGCCCCCAGTAGGTGCCCCCCAGTAATAATGTCCCCCAGTAGATGTCCCCAGTAATAATGTCCCCCAGCAGTTTGCCCCCAGTAGTTGCCCCCCAGTAATAATGTCCCCCAGTAGATGCTCCCCAGTAATAATGTCCTCCAGTAGTTTGCCCCCAGTAGTAATGCCCCCAATAGATGATCCCCCAGTAGTAATGCCCCCAGTAGATGCCCCCCAGTAATAATGCCCCAGTAGCTGCCCCCAATAGATGACCCAACAGTAGTTATGCCCCAAGTAGATGCCCCTCAGTATAATGCCCCCAGTAGATGTCCCCCAGAAAAAATGTCCCCCATTAGGTGCCCCCAATAGATGACCCCCCAGTAGTAATGCCCCCTGTAGGTGCCCCCCAGTAATAATGCCCCCAGTAGCTGCCCCCAATAGATGACCCCCCCAGTAGTGATGCCCCCAGTTATATGCCCCCTGTAGTAATGCCCCCCCAGTAGTAATGCCCCTTGTTGATGCCCCCAGTAGTAATGTACCCCCGTAGTTTGCCCCCAGTAGATGCCCCCGCTGCATTAAGGAAGAAAAAAGCAATTCTTACCGAGCCCTGTTCCCGCTTCCAGGCCGCTGCAGTTCTCCTCCTGGCGTCCTCTCCTCAGCACTATGAGAGAGACGTCATGACTGACGTCTCTCCCATAGCGCACGGCGCACAGTGACAGCGCCAGAAGCCGGAGCTCAGTATTGAGCTCCGGCTACCGCCGTGCAGGGAGATGGGCACCTGCTGGTAACACAATCTCGCAGGCGCCCGTCATCTCCCTGTGTGGCGCCGATGCCGATGGGGGACGGAACGGGGTAGAGGCCACAAATGACAGGGGGGGCACGGGCCCAAGTGCCCCCCCCTGGATCCGCCACTGGTGCTAGCACGTGATTCTCTGCCCATCGAAGAATCCTTGTGGCTTCTGCCATCGCCATCCTGCTTCTAGTGCCGCCCTGGCGGTTTACATGGGCGACCGCCGTGATGTTGTCTGATTGAATCAGCACAGGTTGGTTTTGAAGCAGGGGCTCTGCTTGACTCAGGGCGTTGTAAATGGCCCTTAGTTCCAGTAGATATATGTGTAGTGAAGTCTCCTGACTTGACCACTGTCCTTGGAAGTTTCTTTCCTGAGTGACTGCCCCCCATCCTCGGAGGCTTGCATCCGTGGTCACCAGGACCCAGTCCTGTATGCCGAACCTGCGGCCCTCGAGAAGATGAGCACTCTGCAGCCACCACAGCAGAGACACCCTGGCCCTTGGGGACAGGGTGATCAACCGATGCATCTGAAGATGCGATCCGGACCATTTGTCCAACAGATCCCACTGAAAGATCCTTGCATGGAACCTGCCGAAGGGAATCTTTCATCATCATCTTTCCCAGGACTCGTGTGCAGTGATGCACCAACACCTGTTTTAATTTCAGGAGGTCCCTGACCAGAGATGACAATTCCTGGGCCTTCTCCACCGGGAGAAATACCTTCTTCTGTTCTGTGTCCACAATCATGCCCAGGAAAAGCAGACGAGTCACAGGAATCAGCTGCGACTTTGGAATATTCAGAATCCAGCCGTGCTGTTGCAACACCTCCTGAGAGAGTGCTACGCTGACCAACAACTGCTCTCTGGACCTCGCCTTTATAAGGAGATCGTCCAAGTACGGGATAATTATAACTCGCTTCTTCTGAAGTAGTATCATCATTTCGGCCATTACCTTGGTAAATACTCTCGGTGCCGTGGACAGACCAAACGGCAACGTCTGGAATTGGTAATGACAGTCCTGTACCACAAACCTGAGGTACTCCTGGTGAGGTGGGTAAATGGGGACATGCAAGTAAGCATCCTTGATGTCCAGCGACACCATAAAATCCCCCTCTTCCAGGCTTGCAATAACCACCCTGAGCGATTCCATTTTGAACTTGAACTTCCTTATATAAGTGTTCAAGGATTTTAAATTCAGAATGGGTCTCACCGAACCGTCTGGTTTCGGTACCACAAACATTGTGGAATAGTAACCCCGTCCCTGATGAAGGAGGGGAACCTTGATTATCACCTGCTGGAGGTACAACTTGTGAATTGCCGCCAGTACTACCTCCCTTTCCCTGGGAGCAGCTGGCAAGGCTGATTTGAGGTAACGGTGAGGGGGAGTCGCCTCGAACTCCAGCTTGTATCCCTGATATACAATTTGTACAGCCCAGAGATCCACCTGTGAGCAAACCCACTGGTTGCTGAAGTTTCGGAGACGCGCCCCCACCGCACCTGGCTCCGCCTGTGGAGCCCCAGCGTCATGCGGTGGACTTAGTGGAAGCGGGGGAGGATTTTTGTTCCTGGGAACTTGCTGCCTGGTGCAGCTTCTTTCCTCTACCCCTGCCTCTGGCCAGAAAGGATGCGCCTCTGACCCGCTTGCCTTTCTGAGGCCAAAAGGACTGCATTTGATAATACGGTGCTTTCTTAGGCTGTGAGGGAACCTGAGGTAAAAAAGTCGACTTCCCAGCTGTTGCTGTGGATACGAGGTCCGAGAGACCGTCCCCAAACAATTCCTCACCCTTATAAGGCAAAACCTCCATGTGTTTTTTAGAATCAGCATCACCTGTCCACTGCCGAGTCCATAATACTCTCCTGGCAGAAATGGACATTGCATTAATTCTCGATGCCAGCAGGCAAATGTCCCTCTGTGCATCCCGCATATATAAGACTACGTCCTTTATATGTTCTATGGTTAACAAAATAGTGTCCCTGTCGAGGGAATCAATGTTGTCTGACAGGGTATCAGTCCATGCTGCTGCAGCACTACACATCCATGCTGAAGCAATAGCAGGTCTCAGCATAGTACCCGACTGTGTATACACAGACTTCAGGATAGCTTCCTGCTTTCTATCCGCAGGCTCCTTTAGGGCGGCCATATCCTGAGACGGCAGTGCCACCCTTTTTGATAAGCGTGTGAGCGCCTTGTCCACCCTAGGGGATGTTTCCCAACGTAACCTGTCCATTAGCGGGAAAGGGTATGCCATCAGTAACCTCTTAGAAATCACTAGTTTCTTATCAGGGGAACTCCAAGCTTCTTCACACAATTCATTTAATTCATCAGATGGGGGAAAAGTCACTGGCTGCTTTTTCTCCCCAAACATAATACCCTTCTTGGTAGTAACCGGGTTAACGTCAGAAATGTGCAATACATTTGTGTCATCATCGTCTACACTGGAGTCAGACTCCGTGTCGACATCTGTGTCTACCATCTGAGCTAGCGGGCGTTTATGAGCCCCTGATGGCCTCTGAGACGCCTGGGCAGGCACAGGCTGAGATCCCGGCTGTCCCAAGGCTGCTGCGTCATCGAACCTTTTATGTAAGGAGTTGATACAGTCGGTTAAGACCTTCCACATATCCATCCAATCAGGTGTCGGCCCCGTCGGGGGCGATACCACACTTATCTGCCTCTGCTCCGCCTCTACGTAACCCTCCTCATCAAACATTTCGACACAGCCGTACCGACACACCGCACACACACAGGGAATGCTCAGACTGAGGACAGGACCCCACAAAGTCCTTTGGGGAGACAGAGAGAGAGTATGCCAGCACACACCACAGCGCTATATAACACAGGGATTCACACTACAAAAAGTGATTTACCCAATAGCTGCTTAATATATATTATTTTGCGCCTAAATTTATGTGCCCCCCCTCTCTTTTTTACCCTTCTTTTATCAGGAATACTGCAGGGCAGAGCCTGGGGAGCTGCTTCCAGTGGAGCTGTGAAGGGAAAATGGCACTGGTGTGCTGAGGAAGAAGGCCCCACCCCCTCAGCGGCGGGTTTCTCCCTGCAGTTTCTGACTGAAAAATGGCGGGGGTTTTACACATATACAGTCACAGATTGTATTATGTGTATTTTTATGCCAAAAGGTATTTTTATTGCTGCCCAGGGCGCCCCCCCTCCCCCCAGCGCCCTGCACCCTACAGTGACCGGAGTGTGTGGTGTGCTGTGGGAGCAATGGCGCACAGCTGCGGTGCTGTGCGCTACCTTAATGAAGACAGGAGTCTTCAGCCGCCGATTTCATCGCTTCTCTTCTGTCTTCTGGCTCTGCAAGGGGGATGGCGGCGCGGCTCCGGGAACGGACGATCGACGTCAGGCCCTGTGTTCGAACCCTCTGGAGCTAATGGTGTCCAGTAGCCTAAGAAGCACAAGCTAGCTGCAAGCAGGTAGGTTTGCTTCTCTCCCCTCAGTCCCACGTAGCAGTGAGTCTGTTGCCAGCAGATCTCACTGAAAATAAAAAAACTAACAAATACTTTATTTCTAGCAAGCTCAGGGGAGCCCACTAGGAGCACCCAGCTCTGGCCGGGCACAGATTCTAACTGAGGTCTGGAGGAGGGGCATAGAGGGAGGAGCCAGTGCACACCAGATAGTACCTAATCTTTCTTTTAGAGTGCCCAGTCTCCTGCGGAGCCCATCTATTCCCCATGGTCCTTACGGAGTTCCCAGCATCCACTAGGACGTCAGAAATGTCTATAAGCACGAGAACATCTCTGCACGTCTTTCTCCGCCAAAAACTACCTATCAAAAGGCTAACACTCTAACAGTCTGTGACATCACCCTGGCCTCAGCTGCATTGTGATGCGGCTGTGATGTCATAATGACAGTTAGGAAGGGGCTGGGGCCTTATTAGGGACAATCTGTGCAGAGAAATTATAAGCTGATAACTGCCAGACATTAATATAATGTTATCACATGAATGTGCTGTTAGCTCACAGATGCTGTATCAGATATCTGAGTATAATCCGGAGCGGGATTTAGACCTCACGGGCCCTAGCCACTTTGGGGCCCCTCTCCCTCATCAAAATCCATAACACTATATGTTTGTTCCTTATTCATGCCCATTATATTATTTGTTGTTTTACCTCCTTATATTCAACTTTTAAAGCTTTAAACATTATACAGGGTGAGTCAAAAGTCGCAGTACACCCCTTGTGTTTCAAAAACTGCAGGAAATGGGAAAACTGAATAACCAGTAGGGTATGGGTGAGGTGGGCTATAACTATGGGGGCATAATATTGTGTCGGGGCATTACTGTGGTGAAAAAATATGGTGTCAGGGGCATTAGTGCAGTGGCATAATATGGTGCCAGGGCATTACTATGGGGTCATAATATGGTGTCAGGGGCATTACTGTGTGGGGCTTAATATGGTGTCGGGCATTACTGTGTGCGGCATAATATGGTGTCAGATGCTTTACTGTGGGGTCATATGTCTCTCACTTGCGAGACCACACTTTTTTTGTGGCACTTTCCATCTGCGCATATTGTCCCATTAAAATGTTTATGCCATAAATGGGCGCGACCCACATAGCATAACTGCATTTTTATGCACCAATTTATGCCCCACCCCTGTGGTAGCTCCACCCACATCACTGCCCACCTCTGTCCTGCCCTATTTCCTTTTTAGCACTAAGTATGAATATATATAGATAGATAGATAGATAGATAGATAGATAGATAGATAGATAGATATAGATATTTATTATAGGATTTTAATATCTACTGGTAAATCCTTTTCTCTTAGTCCATAGAGGATGCTGGGGACTCCGTAAGGACCATTGGGTATAGACGGGATCCACAGGAGACATGGGCACGCTATAAGACTTTGAATGGGTGTTAACTGGCTCCTCCCTCTATGCCCCTCCTCCAGACCTCCGTTAGAAAACTGTGCCCAGGGAGAGGGACCTTTCGAGGAAAGAATTTATTGTTTAAACACAGTGAGTGTCATACCAGCTCACACCACGAACATACCGCAGAACGTGGCAATCAATAGAATACCAGCCAACAGCATGAAAAATACACAACCACATGCTGAGAGAATATGCAACACAACCAGTGTGTCAACACAACCAATAATAAAACACTGCCTGCCATGGTAAGCACCACGTCAGCAACAGCCTTACAGAAAGAAACACCACCAGAGTAACTATAACCAAGAACTGCAGACACAGTACGCACTGGGACGGGCGCCCAGCATCCTCTACGGACTAAGAGAAAAGGATTTACCGGTAGGTATTCAAATCCTATTTTCACATACGATCTAGAGGATGCTGGGGACTCCGTAAGGACCATGGGGTTTTTATACCAAAGCTCCAGACCGGGCGGGAGAGTGCGGACGACTCTGCAGCACCGATTTGAGCAACCATGAGGTCCTCAGAAACCAGGGTATCAAATTTGTACAGTTTAGCAAAAGAGTTTGAACCCAACCAAGTAGCCGCTCTGCAAAGTTGAACTGCCGAGACTCCTCGGGCATCCGCCCAAGAAGAGCCCATCTTCCTAGGAGAATGGGTCTCCACCAACAATGGTAACGGCAATCCAGCCGTAGAATGAGCACACCAAATTGTATCACAGATCCAGCGTAAAACAGACTGCATAGATGCAGGTGTCCCAATTATGCTGGGAGCATACTGGACAAGCAGAGCCTCTGTTTCCCCAACCTGAGCCAACGAGGCGTCAAAAATAGTCAAAGTCCCGACGACATCGAGAGCCTTTGAATCAGCCAAAGCTTAAGTAATCACAGGCATCACAATAGGCTGGTTTCTGCGAAACACAGAGCCACCTTCTTTGTAGAACTATTATCCGAGTTCTCAATTCCGCTCTACACATGGAAGATCCAACAGGAGCTCTTGTGAGACAAAGCCGCTACTTCCGACACACGCCTTGCGGACGCCAAATCCAGTAGCATGACCACTCTTCAAGAGAGAAATTTTTAACACAACCTTTCATAAAGGTTCCAAACAGTGTGACACAAGAAAACACAACACCACGTCAAGGTCCCATGGTGCCAATGGCGGCACAACCGGAGGTTGGATGTGCAGTACTGCTTTCACGAAAGTCCGAACTTCCAGAAAGGTGGCCAATTCTTTTTTTTTTCTTTGAGAAAATGTAAAAGACTAAAACTGCACTGAAATGGAGCCTAACTTTAGGCCTGTATCCACAACTGCTTGCAAGGAGAGGAGAAGAACGACCCAGCTGAAAATCTTCCGTAGGAGTCTTCTTGGATTCATACCAAGACACATCTTTACGCCGACTACGGTGGTAAGGTTATGCTGTTACTTCTTTTCTAGCCTGAAGAAATGTGGAAACGACTTCACTGGAAATACCTTTTCTGGCTAGGATATGGCATTCAACCTCCACGCCGTCAAACGCAGTCACGGTAAGTCTTGAAACACTCCCTGATCTTTGTAACAGTTCCTTATGTAGACAAAGCGGTCAGAAATCTTCCATGAGTAATCATGAAAACCTGTAAACCAAGCACTCCTTGGCTAGATCGGAACAATGAGGATCTCATGAACCTTTGTTCGTCTTACGGTTATCCCTTCAGAAAAGGTGAAAACGGAGGGAACACATAGACCGACTGAAAACACCCAAGGTGTCACGAGGGCATCCACTGCCATAGCTTGAGTGTCCCTTGACCTGGAACAATATCCTTGAGGCCTCTCGTTGAGGCGAAATGCCAACATGTCCAATTGAGGTACTCCTCAAAGACTTGTCACTTCTGTGAAAACTTCTTGATGACGACTGTATTTCTCCCGGAAGGAGATTGCAGCTGCAGAGGAAATCTAATTCTCCGTCGTTTACCTCCGGAGTGAAGACCACTAATAAAGCGTTTATCAGTCTTTCCACTCAGCGGCAAATTTTTTGCACCTTCTGCCATTTCCGCTTTGCTCCTTGTTCCGGCTTAGTGGCTTACTTACGCCACTGCTGTTAAGTCGTCCGACAGAAGTAACACGGGCGGACCACGAAAAATATGTTCGTTGAAAATAGCTCTTAAATCAAGAAAGCATAGTACAGACAATCTTCCCAGCTTGACCTTTTCCTCCGGAAATACGTCCCTTGCAAGGACTAATCCCCAGCCTCGGAGATCTGCATGCATTAACACCAGGATCTAATCTTGGATCCGAACTTTCGTCCCTCCAGAAGGTGAGAACCGAGCAGACACCACAGGAGCGACATCCTGGCCAGTAGGATCACATTCCGGTGCAGGTGAGACCCGGACCACATTTCCAACTGGTCCCTTGAAAACACTCTAGCATTTTACCTACTCACCGAAAAGGCCTCTTAGGCCGCACCCCTCCACTTCATAACGGAACATAATGATGGATTGTCATTGCAAAACTGATCCGACTCCGGATCCTCAGACCTATTCCACAGGAAAAACACAGAACCTCAACCGTTCAGTATCTACTCTGATACCCACCCCCGACATATGCGTCGTTGGGAACAACAGCCATTCCCAGTGTTGAAGAACAGTCAGAGAGAAACAACGCCTTGCACCACTTGTTTCTTGACCTCGCTTTAATCAGGAGAGCGTCTTAGTACAGAATAACAATGGCTCCTATTATTGAAAGAAAACCATCATACTGCCATCACTCCGGTGAAATGGCAAATACAATCCTGGATCTCCCGCCAGGTAAACTGAATGCGGAAAACAACGCATTTAAACATCTTATTTTTTTTATTTTTTTAAAAAATAAGGGACAGCAGGACAATGCCTTGAACCTGACGCACCTCTGGTATGGCGTCGCGTACTACCTCCTCTTCCAGAGGGGAAATGGCAAGATCTATTAGAAAATCAGTGAGGGGAACATCTGTAACTCCAGAATGTCCCCCTTTGGATTTTACAAGTAACTCACAGGTC